>NC_080071.1:96278486-96505986 GCF_949987535.1 Balaenoptera acutorostrata
GTGGCGCAGTGGTTGAGAATCTGCCTGCTAATGCAGGGGACACGGGTTCGAGCCCTGGTCCGGGAAGATCCCACATGCTGTGGAGCAACTAAGCCCGTGCACCACAACTACTGAGCCTGCGCTCTAGAACCCGCGAGCCACAACTGCTGAAGCCCACGCGCTTAGAGCCTGTACTCTGCAACAAGAGAAGCCACCGCAATGAGAAGCCCCCACTCGCCGCAACTAGAGAAAGCCTCCGTGCAGCAATGCAGACCCAACACAGCCAGAAATTAATTAATTAATTAATTAATTAAGGAAAAAAAAAAAGGCAGCACCTGGGGGCTGGCAGACTGATGCACCAAGTCTTACATCACGTCTACTTAGTATCCTGCATGTCAGGGCCATGCTGGACCTGGGGCTGCCCAGACAGAGTGGGGCCTGCATCACCCTTCCCAGGAGGGAGGGTGGAGGGAAACCCTGCATGACCTCTGAGGCCCTAAGAACCCTTGACTAAGGCTGAGCTCAATTTGAAACACTGGGTGACCAGAGCAGACATTTCATTCCTCTATCAATGAGAATCCAGCACTGGAGGAGCAGAAAACAATGGCCTCGCTCAACCTTGACGCTAATCCTGACATGGACCCTAACCCTAAACTCTGATCCTGACCCTAAGCCCTGACCTAACCTTAGCCTAACCCGTACCCTAAACCTGTACCTTACCCTAACCCATGCTCTACCCGTATCCTACCTGTACCCCAATTCTAACCCATACCCTAACACCCACTCTAACACAGAACCCTAACACCCACTCTAACACAGAACCCTAACACCCTGAGACCAAAACCATAAACCTTAACCAATAAGCAAAACCATAACCATAACCAAACCATAAAATAGATTCATTAACCATACCCATAAATAACTCATTAACCAGAAAACTTAAACCATAACAGCAACCATAAACCATCCACAGCCCCAACCCTCACACCAGCCCCAGCCCTAATGCTAACCCTCCAAACCACTTACACCAAGCCAAGTCTAGTCAGATTATACAAATACATCTTGGAAAAGAAAACTGGGGAATTCTCTGGTGGCCCAGTGGTTAGGACTCTGTGCTTTCACTGCCAAGGGCTCGGGTTCGATCCCTGACTGGGGAACTAAGATCCCACAAGCCACGGGATGGGGCCAAAATAAATAAATAATTAAAATGAAATAAAACCACTATTTTAAAAAAGATTTTAAAAATAAAGGAAAAAAACCGAGAAAACTACCCCAGTATAACTTATAAATATGAATGTAAAAATCTATCACAAAATAATAGCAACATGCAACCAACAGAACTTTAAATGGATAATGCCATAAGCAAGTATCTCTACACCAGAAATTTCAGGTTGCTCAACATGTCAAAAGTAAGCAATGTATTCAACCACAATAATGGTGTGAAGTAAAAACACATAATCATATCAATGAACGCAAAACATCTACAATGAAAATCCAGTGTTATTTCATGAAAAACACTCAAGAAAGCAGGAATAAAAGGAAATTTGTTCACTATGGAAAAGAGTAGTACCAAAAGCCACAGCAAACATCATGCTCAATGTTAAAGACTGAAAGATTTACTCCTGAAATCAGGAACAAGGCCAGGAAGCTGGCCTTCATCACCGTTACTCAATAGTGTACTGGAAGTTCTACCCAGAATCTTGAGGAAAGAAAGAAAAGGCATCCATGGGTGAATGGAAAAATTAAAACCCTGTCTCTTCACAGAACATAGGTCACATCATCTTATATATAAAACTACCTATAATCAGCAAAGAAATTATTTGAGCTAATCAACTAATGAAGCAAAGTTACAGAACAAAATCTCAATTCATGAAAATCTACCTTATATGCATACGCTGGCAAAAAATAATCTGAAAAAGAATTTATGAGAACAGTTCCATTTTTAATAATGTCAACATCAATTTTTAGGAGTATATTTAATCAAGGTACAAGACTTGTTTTTATGTATGTAAAGTTATATGTTTGAAATTACTGGAGAGTCAATTCCTTTTCAAAACATCATGTATGTCAACAGCATGCCAGAAAAGCAGAGAAAACATCAAACTTCCGTATAGAAGCCAAGCCTTACCCAGATCCAGTTCACCCAAAGTCCACATGTCATTTAGAGGCACTGTGGGAAGGTTATATTAGGAGCCGCTGTCCTCCGTGTTGTGGACGACCTGGATATGGTAGAAACAGTGGGATTTTTGAATTCCAATTTTCCACTTCATTCCACAAAAAAACTATTAGACCTAATAAATAAATTCAGTAAAGTTGCAAAATCAATACACAGAAATCAGTTGCATTTCTCAGCACTAATAATGAACCATCAGAAAGAGAAAGAAAGCAACCCTATTTACAACTGCATCAAAAAGAACAAAATACCTGGGAATAAAGTCAACCAAGGAGGTGAAAGACCTGCACACTGAAAACTTGAAGACATTGATGAAGACACTGAAAAACACACCAATAAATGGAAAGATATCCTGTTCTCACGGAATGGAACAATTAATAGTGTTAAAACATCCATGCTACCCAAAGCAGTGGACACAGTGAATGCAATCCTTCCCAAAATTCCATGGTATTTTCCCCCAAAACAGAGCAAATCCTCCTAATATCTGTGGGGAACCACAAAGGACCCCAAATAGCCAAAGAAACCCTGAAAAAAGAGAACGGGCTGGAGGCAACTCCCTCCCTGACGTCACACTCTGCTGAGAAGCTACAGTCACCAAAACAGTGTGGAACTGGCTCAAAACGGGCACAGGGACCAGAGGAACAGGACAGAGAGACCAGAATTCAACCCACACGGACGGGCTCGGTGAATTTAGGACACAGGGACCAAGGACACACCAAGGAGCACGACACTCCCCACGATAAATGGTGCTGGGAAAACCGGACGCCCCATAACTCACGCTGGCTACCCTGCACACAAACCTGACCAAACACCCAGCTTCCCACGCCAAGCCCTCCCTCGCTCACACGAAGACGGACCCCCTCAACGGTCAGTCGCCCACAGGAAGCTTCTCCCCACTTTTCCTCACCGTCTCTTCACCTTTTCCTCAGGCATCACCTGGGTCCTCAGGAAACCTAGTTCCCTAGTCAGCGTGGACGCAGCCCCACTTTGTCCTGAAGCCGAAACCCCAGCGAGTCCTAAGGAGACGGGAGACCGAGCTCCTCTCAGCAGAGACGCTGAGCCGGGCGTCCTACCCGAAGGCCCCCGCCCCCGCGCCTGACGAGGCTCAACTCCTCTCAGCTGCCCTCACAATCCAGTTCGCAGGGAACGAGCATGCGCTGTGGGGCAGAGAGGCGAACTCGGCGCCACCCTGTGGTCAGTGCAGGAAGTGCAGGCCGCGCCTCCCTCACAGGTCCCTGGAGGCAGCGAGCCCTACTGACAGGACTGCTGAATCCATGAAACTGGAAATTCAAACTAAAATGCAGTCTCTATCCCAAAAGTTTTCTAAAAGTAGTTAAGGAACAAGTAATTGGAAACCATTTGGAATGAAGTGAATGTAGATGCAAACTTTACAACTTATACCAAATTCACTCAAAGTTATTCAGAGGCAAATTTTATTTTAGTTTCTAATTCATTTTTGGCTGCGTTGGGTCTTCGTTGCTGCATATGGGCTTTCTCTAGTTGCGTCGAGCGGGGCTACTCTTCGTTGTGGTGCACGGGCTCCTCATTGCCGTGGCTTCTCAGGTTGCGGAGCAGGGGCTCTAGGCGCGCAGGCTTCAGTAGCTGTGCCGCGCAGGTTTGGTTGCTCTGTGGCATGTGGGATCTTCCCGGACCAGGGCTCGAACACGTGTCCTCTGCATTGGCAGGCAGATTCTCAACCACTGCGCCACCAGGGAAGCCCCAACAAATAAATTTTATAAGTGTTTGTCTTTAGATTATTTTCTACAATATTCTGATTTAAAGTAATGCCAAAAAAGGGTTATTGACTGAATGCTTTCTACTATGTATTCTGGTATTTAATTAGATTTTATTTTTGATTAACTGCTTACATTTTTTCATCATTCAAGTTTCTTTCCATTATGAACTCTCACGTGTTTTCTAAAGTATATATTTAGGACTAACATCTTTTTTTTTTAATTTTCATCAGTTTTTTTAAAAAATTATTTATTATTTATTTATTATTTATTTTTGGCTGTGTTGGGTCTTCGTTTCTGTGCCAGGGCTTTCTCCAGTTGCGGCAAGTGGGGGCCACTCTTCATCGCGGTGCGCGGGCCTCTCACTGTCGCGGCCTCTCTTGTTGCGGAGCACAGGCTCCAGACGCGCAGGCTCAGTAGTTGTGGCTTACGGGCCTAGTTGCTCCGTGGCATGTGGGATCTTCCCAGACCAGGGCTCGAACCCATGTCCCCTGCATTGGCAGGCAGATTCTCAACCACTGCGCCACCAGGGAAGCCCAGGGCTAACATACTTTAATCACTTACTACATTTGTAGGGTTTCTCTCCACGGTGGACCCTCCAATGTCAAGCAAGTTGACAATTGTGGTTAAAAGCTTTGTCATATTCTCTACATTTGCACAGTTTTCCCTAGTAGGAAAATGTCTAGAAAGTTTTGAGAGCGAGTTAAAGGCTTTGGCAGATTCCCTGCATTTGCGAGGTTTCTCTCCAGCACGAGATCTCTAACGCTGACTAAGATATGAACGCTGATTAAAGGCTTTGCCACATTCTTTACATTTGTAAGATTTCCCTTCAGTATGGATTTCCCTATGTCTTCTTAGATTTAATGATTGATGAACGCCCTTCCCACGTTTATTACACTTGTTAACGTTCCTCCCTAGTATGAATTCTCTGATGCTGAGTAAGACTTGAAGACTGGTGAAGAACGTTAACGCACTCACTGCGTTTGGAAGTCTTCTCTCCAATACGAACACGCTTAATACACAGTAAGATTAGAACTTTGATGAAAAACATTTCTACACTGTTACTTTTAGAATGGTTCTCTGAAAATTGAATTCCCCGATGTTTCATAAGATTTGAGTCTTGGTCAAAGTGATTCCCCATTCCAATGAATGGATAACTTCTTGCTCCATTATAAATACTCCTGTGATTGTTGAAGATAGAGCTCTTGCTTAAGGCCTTACTCATTTTATTACACATGAAAAGTTGTTTCGTATTACCTATACTATGATACCTATAGAACAACGTTGGCTGGATAAAGACCCTCCCATTATTATCAACATTACAGGTTTTAGAATAGGGAGAAACTATTTGTTGGTTAAGGTATAAAGAACACTTGCTAATGGATCTCCCAAATTGATACTGGGGATTTTTTTTCTTCATTCTTAAATCTATTGTTTTCAGACATGAGTATTTGCAGTATAGACTAGATGACTTTCCAAGTTTTCCAAATTTTCATTCAGAGATTGTGCATAATTTAAAAAATTATAGGTACTTCCCTGGTGGTGCAGTGGTTAAGAATCCACCTGCCAATGCAGGGGACATGGGTTCAAGCCCTGGTCTGGGAAGATCCCACATGCTGCAGAGCACCTAAGCCCACGCGCCACCACTACTGAAGCCCACACGCTCTAGGGCTGGCGCACCACAACTACTGAGCCTGCATGCTGCAACTACTGAAACCTGTGCGCCTAGAACCCATGCTCTGCAACAAGATAAGCCACTGCAGTGAGAAGCCTGCACAGCGCAATGAAGAGTAGCCCCCGCTCCCCACAACTAGAGAAAGCCCGCGTGCAGCAATAAAGACCCAACACAGCCGAAAAATAAATAAAAATTTTAAAAATAAATAAATAATAAAAAAAGGTATACATCTTTATGTACAAAAACATATTTTTCTGCCAAAGTTACTGACTTAAATTGGAGTTTTTCCCAATTTGATTTATATCCTTGATTTATTTTGGCAGTAATGTTTTTCCTATGGGAAGTTGTCCTAATATGATTATATCCATAATAACATCCTTTTAGTCCTTCACATGCCTGCTTACATTCCCAGTCTTTCATTAAGTTTAAATTTTTAAGGCGACAGCTTTCTTATTTCCTGAACAGCACTTTTCAGAATAAATCTTCCATACCTGGCTTTTTTTGGCATCAAACCCAGGATGTCATGAAAAGATATAGCTGAAAGATACCAAATAAATTATCCCACTTAATAATCTCAGTGAAAATACTCTACATTTTATGTATACTTGACAAATAGTTACCTAAATTAAGTAAAACAGAAATGACCCAAGTAAAATCAGAAGTGAAAGAAGAGATATAATAAATGGTACTATAGAAATAAAAGTAATTATAGGAGGCTACTATGAACAATTATACAACAACAAATTTGACACTTAAAAAAATTACATGAATTTCTAGAAAGATACAGCCTACTTAGAATTTAGCATAAAAGAATTTTTTAAAATCACAATAAACTTACAATTAGACAAAAATACTAATTTTAAAGAATTCCCAACAAAAAAAAAATCTATGAACCAGATGAATTAACTAGATAATTTCAACGACATTTCAAGAAAATTTAACACAAATTCTCAACAAATATTTCCAAAGTGTGAAGAGGAGATAAATTATCAGGACACCTTCTATGAGACCAGGGTTACCCAATATAAATTAAAGCAAACAACCGGAATATAATGAAGATTATACATGAAAAGACCACAATTATCAGTATATTCAATAGTGGAAGACTGAAAGCTTTTCCTCTATATTCCAGAAAAATATAAGAATGCACATTCTCACCACTTGGATTCAATTTCCTAGTCAAAATGATCACGCAAGGAAAAAAAGGCATCCAAACCAGAAAGGAAGGAGTAAAGTATCTCTGATTACAGATGACAAAATCTTATGTAGAAAAACCTAAAGCATCCACATTAAAAAGCAAATAAGTACAGAAATCATAAACAAATTTAGCAAACTTCAAAATACAAAATTAAACAAAAATTAGTTGAGTTTCTATACACTAACAGAAAATAATCCAAAAAAGACATTAAGAGTATATTTTCATTTACACTAGGTTCAAACAGAATAATATATTAGGAGTTAATGAAGGAAGTGAAAAGCTTGCATGATAAAGATTGTAAAAACTGCTGGAAGTAACTTGAGAAGATATAAATAAACAAACACACATTCCATATTTCCAGATGGGAATACTTATATTAATTGTCAATACTACCCAAGGTGATCTATAGATTCAGAACAGTCGCTTTCAAAATCCCAATGACAATTTTGACAAAAATAGAAAAGTTCCTTCTAAAATGTATGTGGAATATTACAAAACATTGAATATCAAAAATAACTTGATAAAGAAAGTGAAAAGTTGGAAGCATTACACTTCCAGATTTTAAATATACTACAAAGCTATAGTTATCAAAAGAGAATAGTGCAAACATACAGGCAGAAAAAGAATAATCGATCAGCAGAGAGAGCACAGATAGAAGGTTCCATATTTATGTCAAATAATCTTCAACTAGGGTGCCTAGAGCACACAATTGGAAATGGGTAGTCTCTTAAACAAATGGCGCTGGAAAAAATGGATGTTTACATGTGAAAGAATTATGTTGGACTCTTACCTAATGCCACATATAAATGTTAACTCTGAAAGGATTGAACTGGGACTTCCCTGGTGGGCCAGTGGGTAAGACTCCGTGCTCGCAATGCAGGGGACTGGGTTCGATCCCTAGTCAGGGAACTAGATCCCACATTCATGCCTCAACTAAGAAGCCCACATGCCTCGACTAAGAGGCCTGCATGCTGCAACCAAGAAGTCTGCATACCACAACTAAAAGATCCCACATGCTGCATAAGACCCAGTACAGCCAAAGTAAATAAATAAATAATTTTTAAAAAAATAAAAAGGATTGATGATTTAAATACAAAACTATAACTATAAATCTCCTAGGAGAAAACATAGGGGATATTTTTTATGACATTGGATTTGGCAATGATTTTTTGGATATGAAACTGAAAACTCAGGCAAGAAAAGCAATACAGTTGAATGGGATTCCATCACATGTAAAAACTTGCACACATTAGAGGAAACAATCAATGGGGTGGAAAGGCAACCTGCAGAAAGAGAGAAAATTCTGCAAATCATATATCTAATAAGGAGGTAAGATCCAGATTATATAAATAACACCTAGAACACAACAACATCAAAAAACAAGTAACACAATGTATGGGCTGAGGATTTAATAGACATTAATTCAAATAAAATATACAAATAAACAACAGAAATGTGAAAGATGCTCAAAATAAGTAATTATTAGGGAAATAAATGAGACCACAATGAGGTATCACCTCATACTGATTAGGAAGACCACTACATATATATATATACGTACATATAGTATATAGAAAATGTTGACAATGATATGGAGAAATTGAAATCCTTATACATTGTTCAAGGAAATATAAAAGAATATAACCAGCAAAAAAATAATATGGAATTTTCTCAAAAAATTAAAGATAGAATTATGATATGATCCAGCCCTCCCACATCTGGGTATGTATATAAAGGACTTCAAAGGAGCATCTGTTAGAGATATTTTCACACTCAGTTACTTTGTAGCATTACTCACAAAAATCAGTAATAGATGAAACAGCCCAATATTCATGAATATATTTTAAAATGTAGCATATACATACAATGGATTATTATTCAGCTTTGAAAAAGTAACGGATCTTGTCACATGATGCAAAGTGAATAAATCTAGAAGACAGTATTATTTTGTGATATACAATAGTCACAAAGGAACGGACTTTCTTTAGGTGAGAACTCTGATAAAGAAAAAGTGGAATGTTAGTTGACAGAGGCTTGGAGCAGAGGGAAATGAAGAAGCGTTTGTTGGGGGCTTCCCTGGTGGCTCAGTGGTTGAGAATCTGCCTGCTAATGCAGGGGACACGGGTTCGAGCCCTGGTCTGGGAAGATCCCACATGCCGTGGAGCAACTAGGCCCGTGAGCCACAACTACTGAGCCTGCGTGTCTGGAGCTTGTGCTCTGCAACAAGAGAGGCCGCAATAGTGAGAGGCCCGCACACCACGATGAAGAGTGGCCCCGCTTGCCACAACTAGAGAAAGCCCTCACACAGAAATGAAGACCCAACACAGCCATAAATAAATAAATAAATAAATAAAATGGTTAAGATGATAAATACTATATGTTTTTCCCACAGTTAAAAATTAAATAATACCGGGCTTCCCTGGTGGCGCAGTGGTTAAGAATCTGCCTGTTAATGCAGGGGACAAGGATTCGAGCTCTGGTCCAGGAAGATCCCACATGCCGCAGAGCAACTAAGCCCACACGCCACAACTACTGAGCCTGCGCTCTAGAGCCCGTGAGCCACAACTACTGAACCCGCGTGCCACAACTACTGAAGCCTGTGCGCCTAGAGCCCGTGCTCCGCAACAAGAGAAGCCACCGCAATGAGAAGCCCGTGCACCGCAATGAAGAGTAGCCCCCGCTCACCGCAACCAGAGAAAGCCTGCACACAGCAATGAAGACCCAACACAGCCAAAAATAAAAATAAAATTTAAATTAAAAAAAAATTATTTTTAACTAAATAATACCAAAAATAGAAGTGTAAAACTTTTCAAAAATTACTTTTCATTCAAAATTTTCTTTCACAAGGTAATAAATTCATTTAAAAAGTAGATGAGAAATTAAGACTATTTCCAAAACTACTCGCCAAGTCAGAATAAAGCAAACAATGATCAATAACCAAGAAGACAAATAAAGTTGATAAGTCATAAGCACAGTAGGGGTATAATTAAACAAATAATCACATATATTATTGGCAACATATGGGAGATTCAAATTTGAATTCAACACCACATTGTCTTAAGTGTACTGAGTTGAAAATTGTCTTTTACAGACATGAAATATAAGTTAAAAACAAAATGAGATTAACTAATTTGGGAAAACACACCTTATAAAAGGAAGCATATTGTTTGTAGAATTTCTAAAGAAAAATAAGAGAAAATTTATTGCCCTGAATTCTGAATACAACATATATGTACTATTAAAAAAGAATCTTTTTAGATGAGATGATGTATGTTAACTAATTGTATTGTGGTAATCATTTCACAATATATGTATGTCAAATCATAGGTCAATTATATCTCAGTAAAACTGGAAAAAGTTACATCAGCTTTACAATAATGTCTGAAATATACATATAGATAGATAGATATAGATCTATCTATATATGTATATATATATATATATATATATATATATATATATATATATATATATATATATAGGACCAAAATAAAATGGAAATACAACTTAGCAAAACTTACAGGATGCAACAAAAACAGCTGTAATTAAGAAGTTTATCATTATAAACAACTACAATAAGAAAAAAAGATCAGAAATAAACAATCTAACTTTACCCTTAAAGGAACTAGAAAAAAAAGCAAAAAACTAAGCACATAAGTAGCAAAAGGAATGAAATATCAGAGCAGATATTAATGGAGACCATGAAAACAATAGAAAACATCCATGCAAAGTGTGCTTTTTTAAAAAGATAAGCAAAATTGACAAACTTTTATCTATACTAAGAATAAAAGAGAATACTCAAATACACAAAATCAGAAATGAATGAAGAGAAACTGCAACTGATACAACAGAAATACAACATCATAAGTGACACATATGAATAAGTATACTCCAACAAATTGGATAAACTAGAAGAAATAAACAAATTCCTAGAAAACTACCAAGACTGAATCAAAACAAAATAGAAAATCTAAACAGATCAGTGATGAGTGAAGAGCTTGTATCATTAATCAAAAACCTACCAACAGAAAAAAGTAAAGATGAGATGGCTTCACTGGGAAATTCTACCAAACACTTAAATAAGAATTAATACAAATCTATCATAAACTCTTCCAAACAAATGAAGAGGAGGAACATTCCCAAACTCATTTTATGGGTCCAACGTAACTTTGATACCAAACCTACATAAGAACACTATCAGAAAAAAAAAAAAACTGGGAAGTATCCCTGATGAATATAAATGCAAAAATTCTCAACAAAATACTAGCAAACTAAATTCAATGGTATACAAAAAGGATCACACACCATGACCAAGTGGGATTTATCCCTGGGGTGCAACGATGGTTCAATGTAAACTAAATAAAATATGTAAATTAAAATATGTGATGCACCACATTAATAGAATAAAACATATAAATCATATGGTAATCTCAATAGACGCAGAAAAGGCACTTGACAAAATTGAACATCCTTCCAAAATTGGTTTAGAAAAATGTACCTCAACATAATAAAGGTCATAAAGAACAAATTCACAGCAAACATTATTCTCAATGGTGAAATTCTGAAAAATTTTCTGCTAAAAATAGGAAAAAAAACCAAGCATGTCAACTCTCATCACTACTTTTCAATACGGTGCTGGAAGTCCTAGCCATGTCAATTAGACAAGAAAAGGAAATAAAAGAAATCCAAATTGGAAAGGATGAAGTAAAACTGTCTCTGTTTGCATTTAATATCATCTTATATATGAAAAATCCTAAAGATTCCACCAAAATACCATTATATCTAATAAACAAATTTAGTCAAGTTGCAGGATACAAAATCAACGTACAAAAAACAGCTGTGTTTTATTTTATTTACTTATTTATTTTTGGCTGAGTTGGGTCTTCATTGATGTGTACAGGCTTTCTCTAGTTGCTGCGAGCAGGGCTACTCTTCATTGCGATGCACAGGCTTCTCATTGCAGTGTTTTCTCTTGCTGTGGAGCACAGGCTCTAGGCGTGTGGGGTTCAGTAGTTGCAGCATGCAGGCTCAGAAGTTGTGGCACATGGGCCCTAGAATGTGTGGGCTTCAGTAGTTGTGGTGCATGGGCTCAGTAGTTGTGGCTCATGGGCTCTAGAGTGCAGGCTCAGTAGTTGTGGTGTATGGGGTTAGTTGCTCTGTGGCATGTGGGATCTTCCCAGACCAGGGATTAAACCCATGTCCCCTGCATTGGCAGGCGGATTCTTAACCACTGTGCCACCAGGGAAGTACGAACAGCTGTGTTTTAATATACTAACCACAAACAATTTGAAAAAAGAAGTAAGGAAAACAATCATATTTACAATGGCCTCAAAAATAAATAAAACACTTAGGAATAAATTAAACCAAGTAGGTGAAAGATATGTAAAACTACAAGACCTTGATGAAAGAAACTTAAGAAGATACAAATAAATGGAAAGAGTTCTTGTGATCGTGGATTGGAAGAATTAATATTGTTAAAATGTCCATACTATACAAAGCCATCTATAGATTCAATGCAATTCCTATCAAAATTCCAATGACTTTTGCACAGAAATGAAGAAAACCACCCAAAAAGCTGTATGAAACCACAAAACACCCCTAATAGCCAAATCAATCCGGAGAAAAAAGAACAAATCTATAGGCATCACAATTCCTGATTTCAAACTTTATTATAAAGCTATAGTAATCAAAACAGTATGATACTGCCAAAAAATAGAGACATAGACAAATGGAACAGAATCAAGAGCCCAGAAATAAACCAGCTCATACATGGTCAACAAAGATTTGACAAGGGAGCCAAGAGATGCAATGGTAAAAGAATAGTTTCTTCAATAAATTGTGCTGGAAAAACTGGGTAACTACAAGCAGAAGAATGAAATAAACCACTTTCTTCTACCACTCACAAAAATTAACCCAAAATGGACTAAAGGCTTAAATGTAAGACCCCCAAACTATTACTTCTTCTGTTACTTGAAGAAAACCTAAGGAATAAACTCCTTGTTTTGGTTTTTTTTTTTATTAACGTCTTTATTGGAGTATAGTTGCTTTACAATGGTGTGTTAGTTTCTGCTTTATAACAAAGTGAATCAGCTATACGTACACATATATCCCCATATCTCCTCCCTCTTGCGTCTTTGATACTGGTTTTGACAAAGACTTTTTGGATATTTGTACCAAGGGTGCAAGTGACAAAAGCCAAAATAAACAAGTGGAACTTGTTTCAAATGAAATAAAAACTAAAATAACAAACAAGCAAAAAACACTAAACTAAAAAACAACACTTCTACATAGCAAAATAAACAATCAGCAAATACAAAGGAAACCTACAGAATGGGAGAACATATGTGGAAACCATCTTTCTGATAAGGGCTTTATCCAAAATATATAAAGAATCTATAAAGCTCGATGGCTAAAAAAATAAAAAATAAAAAACTGGGATAAAGACTTGAATAGACATTTCTCCAAAGAAGACATCCAAACAACAAACAGGTACATGAAAAGATGCTCATCTAAATATCAGGGAAATGCAAATCAAAACCACAATGAGATATCACTTCATACCTGCTAGAATGGTTATGTGAAGAAAAAAAAAGGGCAACTCTTATGTACTTTTGGTGGAAGTGTAAACTGGTACAATCGTAGGAATCAAAAAGAATGGAATTGGAGCCTTATCTTACATCACTCACACAATTTAACTCAAAATGGATTAAAGATTTAAATGCAGGACTTGAAACAATAAAAATCCTAAAAGAAAATAAAGGAGAAAAGCTCCTTGACATTGGTCTTGGCAATAATTATTTTTTGCATATGACCCCAAAATAACAGGCAAGAAAAGGAGAAATAAACAAGTGGGACTATGTCAACCCAAAAACCTTCTGCACAGTAAAAGAAATAATCCAAAGAATGAAAAGGCAACATATGGAATGGGAGAAATTAACAAACTGTCTTATCATAAATGGTAATTACCGAAGTATATAGAGAAATCACACAACAGCAAACAAACAAAAACAAATAATCTGATTAAAAATGGTTAAAAGATCTGATTAGACACTTTTCCAAAAAAAAAAAAATACAAATGTCCAACAGGTACATGAAAAGATGTTCAGCATCATTCAACATCACAGAAATGCAAATCAAAACCGTAATGAGATACCACCTCACACCTGTTACAATGGGTACAGTCAAAGAGACAAGAGATTACAATTGTTTGCAAGGATGTGAACAGAAGGAAATCCTTTTTGGTGAAAATGTAAACTACTACAGCCACTATGAAAAACAGTATGGAGGTTCCTCAAAAAATTAAAAGTAGTCATTTTGTTGTCCCAGTACCATTTGTTGAAGAGACTATCATTTGCCCATTGAGTATGTGTGACTCCCTTCTCAAATATTAGTTGACTTTATATGCAGGGGTTTATTTCTAGGCTCTCTATTCTGTTCCACTGATTATGTGACTATTTTCTTGCCAGTACCATACTGTCTTAATTACTATATCTCTGTAATATAGTTTTAAATCAGGAGGTTTGATGCCTCCCAACTTGTCCTTTCTCAGGATTGCTTTGGCTATTTGGGGTCTTTCGTTTGACAAAGTTTAAGGTTTTTTTTTTCTATATCTGTGAAAAGGGTCATTAGAATTTTGATAGAGATTTAATTGAATCTATAGATGTGTAGTATGGACATTTGAACGATATTAATTCTTCTGCTCCATGGGCACAGTATATCTTTCTATTTTATTTTTTCTTCTTCAGTGTCTTTCATCAAAATCTTCAAGTGTTTATTGTACAATTATTTCCCTTCCTTGGTTAAATTTATTCCAACTATTTTATTGGTTTTGATGCTATTGTGAATGGAGAAAGAATAATGTCTTCAACAAATGCTGTTGGGAAAATTGGAAAACCACATGCAGAAAAATGAAATTAGACCCTTATCTTATAGCACTCACAAATATTAATCAAAATGGATTAGAGACAAACATAAGGACTGATACCCTAAAACTCCTAGAAGGAAACATAGAGAAGAAGTGCCTTAACATTGGTCTCGGCAATGATTGTTTTGGATATGACCCTAAAAGCATAAGCAACAAAGGTAAAAAATCAGTAAGTGGATCTACATCTACCTAAAAAGCTTTTGTACCGCAAAAGAAACAATCAACAAAATGTTAAGGGAGAATACAGAAAAAGGAGAATATGTTCTCAAAGCTTATATTGGATAAAAGGTTAGTATCCAAAATCTGTTTATACTGAACTCATACAACTCAATAGCAAAAACAAACAAGCAAAAACAGGAAACAAAATCCAATTTAAAAATGGGCAGTAGAATTGAATACATACTTTTCCAAAGAAGACTTCTAAACGGTCAACAAGTACATGAAAAGATGCTCAACATCCCTAAAAAGTAAGGAAATACAAATCAAAACCACAATGAGGTATCATCTCACAGCTTTAGAATTGCTATTATCAAGAAGACAAGAGATAAGCATTGGTGAGAGTATGGAAAAAAGGGAACCCTTGTGCACTGTTGGTGGGGATATAAATAGTTTAGTCACCATGGAAAAACTGTAGAGGTTGCTCAAAAAATTAAATATAGGACCATATGCTGCAGCAATACCACATCCTGGTATATAGCAAAAGGAAATAAAAGCAAGGTATCAAAAATATATCTGCACTCGCATGTTTATTGCATCATTATTCACAACAGAGGAATCAATAAAGAAGATGTGGTGTTTACATACAATGGGATATTATTCAGCCTTAAGAAAGAAGGAAAAAAAAAGAAAGAAAGAAGAAAACCCTGCCATTTGAGACATCATGGATGAGCCTTGAGGGCATTATGCTTAGTGAGATAAGCCAGCCAAAGACAAATATTGTATGTTACCTATATATGGACTCTAAAACCAAACCCTTAGCAACAGAGAGTAGAATGGTGGTTACCAGGGGGTGAGGAAGGGGAGAAATTGGGGAGATGTTGTTAAAAGGCACAAACTTGATACCAGAAGATGAATAAGTTACATAGACCTAACACACAGCACAGTGATCACAGACGACAATACTGTTTTATGTATCTCAAAATTGCTAAGACACTGGATCATAAATGTTCTCACCAAAAATAAAGTATAATTATGGGATGTGATATAGATGTTAAGTAAAGCTATGGTGGTAATCAGATTGCAGCATATAAATGGTTCAGATCACACTGCAAACTTTAAAAAAATTAAAAGTAGGGCTTCCCTGTGGTGCAGTGGTTAAGAATCCGCCCGCCAATGCAGTGGACACGGGTTCCAGTCCTCGTCTGGGAAGATCCCACATGCCACAGAGCAGCTAAGCCCATGCGCCACAACTACTGAGCCTGCGCTCTAGAGCCCGTGAGCCACAACTACTGAGCCCACGTGCCACAACTACTGAAGCCCGCATGCCACAACTACTGAAGCCCGCGTGCCTAGAGCCTGTGCTCTGCAACAAGAGAAGCCACCGCAATGAGAAGCCTACGCACCGCAACGAAGAGCAGCCCCCGCTCGCCGCAACCAGAGAAAGCCTGCGTGCAGCAACGAAGACCCAACGCAGCCATAAATAAATAAATAAATAAATAAATAAATAAATAAATTAAAACTAGAACTGTATAACCTTTTATGTATGTGTATTCTAAAAGAGCCAAACTCAGAGAAACAGAGAATAGAACGGTTGTTGCCAGGGCCTGGGAAGTGGGGAAAATGATGAGACGGTGGTCAGAGAATATAAACTTCCAGTTATAAGATGAATAAGTTTTGGGAAATCCAACGTACATCATGGTGACTATAGTTAACAAAACTATTATATTCTTGAAAGGTGCTAAGAACGTAGATCTCAAATGTTCTCATCACACAAAAAATAAATAGTTAAATAACCTATGGTCATTGTTTCACAATATACAGGTTTATCAAATAACTACATTGCACACTTTAAGCTGACAAAGTGTTATGTCAATTGTATCTCAATAAAGCCGGAAAAAATATTTCAAGATGGTGACAGCAGAGCATGAAAACAAGCACAGGCTTTTCTGAGCAAAGGACCCAGTGTGACAGCAAAAGTGTCACACCTGTGGGGCTGGCCCTTATTGAACCTGCTAAGACACACCTAAAACCTGCCCCCTTGTCCCCATCTCCACGGCTAACAACCTGCCTGAACTCCCACCTGGGTCACTATGGCAATCTCCTAATCGGCCCCCTGATTCTCCTTTTGCCCCTTCAGACCATTTGTGGGACAGCAGCCAGAGTAAGTCAGATGATGTCCTTCTTCTGCTTAAAACCCTTCCCTGGCATTTCACCCAGAGTAGAAGCCAAAGTCCTTTCAACGGCTGACAAGCCTGTTCACAACCCCCAGGACTCTCTCCCTCGCTCACTTAACTTCAAACACACAGCATTCCTGACGGTCCTCAAAAAAGCCAGGCACGTCCCTTCCTTGTGGCATGTCCCCTTGCTCTTCACTCTGCTTGCAATCTCTTTGCCACCGGTGGCACTCTGCATGTCCTCCCTCACAGCTTTTGAGTCTTACTCATTGACAAATATCTATGGAGCACAGACTACGTGCCAGACACTATTCAAGGCACAGACGGCTGCATCCAGCGTCCCTCTGATCATTACTAAGGCGGAGCATCGTTTCATAAACTCGCAGTCAATTTTACAGCTATTTTCCTGGAAAAAATAAATAGATAATATGGGAGCATGGGAATCTTTCAGGCATAAACCCCAGAACTTAATATAAATGTTATAACTGTCAGGGATGTGGAGCTCAGCTTCCCACTCCTTAAACATGGGCTGTGCGTAGTGACATCCTTCCAAACGGTACAGACAGAATGGACTGGGGGAAAGAGGAACGTTATAGTGCAGGAACCTGACAAGCCCTCCTTCAGCCAGGGGACCAGGGTCACATCAACAGTAAAAAGCCACAGGGACTTCCCTGGTGGTGCAGTGGTTAAGAATTCGCCTGCCAATGCAGGGGACATGGGTTCAAGCCCTGGTCCGGGAAGATCCCACATGCCACGGAGCAACTGAGCCCATGCACCACAACTACCGAGTCTGCGCTCTAGAGCCCACGAGCCACAACTACTGAGCCTGTGAGCCACAACTACTGAGCCCGCATGCCACAACTACTGAAGCCCGTGCGCCTAGAGCCTGTGCTCTGCAACGAGAAGCCACCATAATAAGAAGCCCGCGCACCGCAACGAAGAGAAGCCCCCTCTCGCCACAACTAGAGAAAGCCCACGCACAGCAACGAAGACCCAACACAGCCAAAAAATAAATAAAAATTTAAAAATTTTTTAAAGAAAGGAGTAAGCCACCCTCAGAGCTTTTGCCCTGTATATGGACTGTTGTGAACTACTTTTACCCTCTGTGGTTTTCCCCTCCAAAAACACAAAGCCCCAGGCTAATCACGAGGGAGACACCAGGTAAAATTCATGCTACAAAATTCCTGGCAAGCACCCTTGAAAATGGTCTATGTCATCAAAAAACAAGGGATGTCTCAGAAACTCTAACAATGGAGACATGACCACTAAACACAGTGAGCTATCCTAGATGAGATCCTAGAGAAGAAGAAGGTAAAACTAAGAACTTTGAAAAAAGAGTGGACTGTAGTTAATAGTCGCATATCAACATTGGTTCATTAATTATGACCATGTACCCTAATTATTGGAGACGGTATTAAAATAGGAAACTTGGGCAGGGCTACTTGTGGAATCCTGCACTCTCTTTGAAAAAATTTTCATTCTTTCTTTCTTTTTTTGACTGCACAGGGTCTTATTTACAGCACGCAGAATCTTCATTGCAGCACTCAGGATCTTTTTTTAGTTGTGGCATGCAAACTTCTTAGTTGTGGCATTTGGGCTTCTTAGTTGCAGCATGTGGATCTAGTTCCCTGACCAGAGATTGAACTTGTGCCCCCTGCACTGGGAGCACAAAGTCTTACCTACTGGACCACCAGGGACATCCCACAAAATTTTTATAAATCTGAAAGTATTTTAAATTAAAATATATTAATCAATACATCAAATTTTTACATTTTTCTAACACTTTATCTATTGTCCTACTAGTAATTACTATAATTTTCCACTGTCACCTAGTTTTATAGTTTTATTTATTTATTTATCTATTTATTTTATTTTATTTTATTTTTTTTGGGGCTGTGTTGGGCCTTCGTTTCTGTACGAGGGCTTTCTCCAGTTGCGGCAAGCGGGGGCCACTCTACATCGCGGTGCGCGGGCCTGTCACTATCGCGGCCTCTCTTGTTGCGGAGCACAGGCTCCAGACGCGCAGGATCAGTAGTTGTGGCTCACGGGCCCAGTTGCTCCACGGCATGTGGGATCCTCCCAGACCAGGGCTCGAACCCATGTCCCCTGCATTGGCAGGCAGATTCTCAACCACTGTGTCACCAGGGAAGCCCTAGTTTTATTTTTTTAATTGGATTCATGACACAGTAAAGTAAATAACCCAGGATAACACATAATTTCCTATAGCACCATATGGTACATTTTATATTAAAGTATTAATGCACATGTGGATAATAATTTATTATACACTATGTTATTTAGAAGTATTCTCGGTTGTTGTTGTTTTACTGGAGCAGCTGTGTCCTGGGTTCACTCTCTAAAAAGCCTGTCACCATAGATGTCGGTCAGGATTCAGACTGACGTGAGTCTATTTCACTTCATGGCTGAACATATTCAACAGGTCAGTTTATAAAATAAAAATAAAATGATTAATGATTCATTGTGACTGGCTGGTTTTAATTTTGTTCCATGTTTACATTTCAGGACTAATAGCACAAAATCAACTATTTGTCAACTCAAATACCAGTTTAGAATAATGAGAAAAGTAGTGACCACAAAGATTCAATTTATCATCATGATTTTTTCTAATCCAAAGTGTTTAAAAAATATTCAAACTCATCAGTTCCTAGGTGACAGGAGAAAGTGACAATATCAGAGGACCAACAATGGCAAATTATCTTGCAAGTGATTTCAGATGCTGCTACATTTTGTGCCAGAAATAAGCTGACTCTTAAAAGATCAGATGGAATTACTGGAAGCTCAAACCCTGCAATATTTCCTTTTCTTTTTTTTTAAGACTTATTTTATTATTTATTTATTTTTTGGCTGCGTTGGGTCTCAGTTGCAGCACACGGGATCTTCGCTGATGCACGCGGGCTCTTCGTTGCAGTACACGGGCTTCTCTCTAGTTGTGGTGTGGGGGTTTTCTCTCTCTACTTGTGGCATGCAGTCTCCAGGGCGCATGGACTCTGTAGTTTGCGGCACGCAGGCTCTCTAGTTGAGGGGCGCGAGCTCAGTAGCTGTGGCACAAGGGCTTAGTTGCCCCGCCGCACGTGGGATCTTAGCTCCCTGACCAGGGCTCGAACCTGTGTCCCCTGCATTGTAAGGCAGATTCTTTACCACTGGACCACCATGGTCCAGTGGTAAAGAATTACATGTTGGACTTCCCTGATGGCACAGTGGTTAAGAATCTGCCTGCCAATGCAGGGGACACGGGTTCGAGCCCTGGTCAGGGAAGATCCCACACGACGCGGAACAGCTAAGCCCATGTGCCACAACTTCTGGGTCCGCGTGCCACAACTACTGAAGCCTGCGCACCTACAGCCCGCACTCTGCAACAAGAGAAGCCACCGCAATGAGAAGCCCATGCACCACAACAAAGAGTAGCCCCTGCTCGCCTCAACTAGAGAAAGCCCGCGCGCAGCAATGAAGACCCAACGCAGCCAAAACTAAGTAAACAAATAAATTTATTTAAAAAAAAGAATTACATGTTATTACAATGTCCATCCATATAGTTAGCAATGTAAGTCAAGATAAAGAGTGATCTGTTCCTATATGTGCACCACAATTCAAAAGAAACACATAATGCTTCTAAGAAATCAGGTTAGATATTAAATAGAGTTGAAAATATAAAAAGCAAATACTTTTCCTTGCTTTGATTGTACAAAAGAAGTGGCCCGGGCTTCCTTGGTGGCGCAGTGGTTGAGACTCTGCCTGCCAATGCAGGGCACACGGGTTCGAGCCCTGGTCTGGGAAGATCCCACATGCCGCGGAGCAACTAGGCCCGTGAGCCACAACTACTGAGCCTGCGCGTCTGGAGCCTGTGCTCCGCAACAAGAGAGGCCGTGATAGTGAGAGGCCCATGCACCGTGATGAAGAGTGGCCCCCGCTTGCTGCAACTAGAAAGAAAAGCCCTCACACAGAAACGAAGACCCAACACAGCCAAAAATAAATAAATAATTAATTTTTTAAAAAAAGAAGTGGCCCATGTTAAACAAACACGTCACCTGATAAGGTATGTTCATCTTAAGAACACTTCCATCTTTCTCAAAAAACTGAAAATAGAGTTGCCATATGATCCTGCAATCCCACTTCTGAGCATAAATCCAGACAAAACTATAATTCAAAAAGATATATGTACCCCTATTCACAGCAGCACTATTCACAATAGCCAACATGTGGAAACCACCTAAGTGTCCATTGACAGATGAATGGATAAAGAAGATGTGGTACATATATACAATGGAATATTACTCAGCCATTAAAAAGAATGAAAGAATGCAATTTGTAGCAACATGGATGGATCTAGAGATTATCATACTAAGTGAAGTAAGTCAGAAACAGAAAAACAAATACAATATCACTTATATGTGGAATCTAAAATACAACACAAATGAATTTATTTACGACACAGAAACAGACTCACAGACATAGAGAACAGACTTGTGGTTGCCAAAGGGAGAGGAGGGTGGAGGAGGGATGGACTGGGAGTTTGGGGTTAGCAGATGCAAACTATTCTATAGAGAATGGATAAACAACAAGGTCCTACTGCAGAGCACAGGGAACTATATTCAATATCCTGTAATAAACCATCATGGAAAAGAATATAAAAAGAACGTCTATATATGTATAACTGAGTCACTTTGCTGTACAGCAGAAACTAACACAACATTGTAAATCAACTATACTTCAATTTAAAAAAAAAAGAACACTTCCATCACCACAGAAGAAAGATGTATTGATTGTATTGAAATAAAAGAAAAAACTGATATGCTGTAACTTAGGAAATTATTAGTAAATTGGAAAAAGATAATGTGGGCTTAGAAATGCTCATCGTCACAAATATTTTACATGAGTGACTCTGGCAGTTGTACAAAGTGGTAGAAGTCATTATTCCTCAACTGTATATGATTATGGCAAATGTGTTCAGCTCATAATCTTAAGAGACAAAATTTCTGCTCCTATAAATTAAATCATGATAACCTTTAAAATATCGTACAATTTCTTTTTTTTTTGGAAGCCCCCGCAGCTTGTGGAATCCTAGTTCCCCAACCATGGACTGAATCCGGGCCACAGCAGTGAAAGCGTGGAGTCCTAACCACTGGATTGCCAGGGAACTCCCAAAATATTGTACAATTTACAAACATGTTTTGCAAATTCAGTGAGTACATTAGATATTTTCACATCTGTTCTAAAAAGCACTTAAAACACTGATAAGAATGCCCAACGGGCATCAAGATCAAATGCAATCAGCTACCATCCCAGGCAAATTAATGACATTGAGCAAATGTTAATATATGTGTCCACTTATTTAAAGCATATATTAGTGTATGATACAAAACAAAGTCAAATACTATATGATTATATTAATATTTAAAATAAAATCCTATTAGGAAATGCAACGTGGTGAAATCAGAAGCATCTTGGTATAAATATATTACAAATATTTATGCAGGATTCATGATGGGATGATACTGTGAACCAAGTGGAAATTGATAAGAGAGCTCTCCATGGAAAAATCCTGACTCTATATAAAATGCATGCTTGTTAGAAGGCCTTTCCCCTTGTTTACAATGAGAGAAAACACCTTTGAAATATGTTAGAAAAATGAAAAGCTTTAACAAGAGATAGGCATACACTTTCTGACATAAAAATTAAACAAAAAGGAAAAGTAAAGAAATGGGGAATGAAGAATCTACAAATAAAAATATCGATTCTTTTTTTTTTTTTTTTAATCTTTTGGCCACGCTACACAGCATGTGGGATCCTAGTTCCCTGACCAGGGATGGAACCTGCACCCCGAGAAGTGGCAGCACAGAGTCTTAACCACTGGACCGCCAGGGAAGTCCCAAAAATATCAATTCTTATGGGAAAGGAGCTTATGATAAAAAATAAGATTATAGATATCCTAATTTACCATTGAAATATACAAAATTATTCTAAAGCCTTGAGATTTTGAATTTACTAGGAGAAAGTTTATTTGCAATGAAAGTATCTACAAAAAGCACCCATTGTCTTGGCTCTTAAATATGCTAAAGTTTCAAGTTTTAATATATTTCGTCTTAAATTGTCTTAAGTAGTATGCAATGGCTAGTATTTTAAAAATCACAGCTGTATGTGGATCTTCTAAAAGTGAGTCACAATATTTTCATTATATCTTTATAAAAAATTTGGTAGTGGGCTGGCTATTATTATTTAACACTTCTAGTCACATTGGAAATCTGCCAAAGTCGTTTCAATGACCTAATATTTACGAATATCTAAGATGGTCACTGTGTTAAGAGAAACCGTCAAGCATGGCAATATCTTAATCTGGAAACAAGGTAAGTTAAGAAGTATATTTTAAATATATTTTAGATAATTTGTGTTCCTTTAAAGCCAGGGAAGTAAAATTATAGAAAATTCTGAATTGGGGGCTCCTCTGGTAGCACAGTGGTTAAGAATCCGCCTGCCAATGCAGGGCACATGGGTTCGAGCCCTGGTCCGGGAAGATCCCACAACTGCTGAGCCCGCGTGCCACAGCGGTGGGCGGCCCTCTGAGACTGGGTCCAGGCGCTGTGATGCTCTGGTTCTCTCGCTCGGGGTTCTCTGGGCATCGGCCTGGTCGCCCCCTGCCCTGGTTGGGCGGCCTTACGCCAGGAGGAGGGCTGAGGCCACGCACAGCCCAGGCTGACAGCCCCGCCTCGGGGAACCCAGAGGAAGGGGACATGCGCGGTGTACACATATGAAGCCCGGGACTGCCCTGTCTGGGTTGTGTTCCCACCCCTGGGGCCCATCGCTGTTGCTGCCCTGGGCCACGCGCCTGTTGCCATGGCCAGGGCGTGGGATTCTGAAATCGTGGCTCCAGTGGGATGGAGTGGCAGGGACGGCGGGCGAGGGTCAGTCTCCCCGACCCCGGAGAACTGGGCAGAGTTGAGGAGAGGCAGCGGGGTGCCAGGCTTTGGTGCAGGACTTAAACGTGGGTTCTTTGACTGCAATGCCAAGCAGAGGCCAGCAGAGGGAGGCGTAGTGATTTGCTGGGATCTTGTGGGGTCCTGCCCATAGACACGACTTGGGAAGCCACATGTATCCCGTTTGGGACAGTCCTGTTGGTGGCAACCTGGGGTGAGTGGCCAGGAAGGGAAGAGTGACAGAAGGTGGGCTCCCTTGTCTGCAGCACCGCCCAGCCCGGCCAGCTTGCCCCGGGCAATGCGGCGGGCAGGCTGAGAGCCCCAGATTCGCCATTCTCCTGCCCGGTCCAGTCCCCGCTTACATTTTCCCCAGAGAGAGGCATTTCCTGGTTCCCTGCTCACCGTCTCAGCAGCTGGGCATTCTGCAAAGTCTCTAGAAAATACCCGCAGTAGATTTGTGAGACTTTTTTTTTTTTTTTTTTTTTTTGGCCGCACCACTCAGCATGTGGGATCTTAGTTCCCTGACCAGGGATCGAACCCACGTCCCCTGCAGTGGAAGCACGGAGTCTTAACCACTGGACTGCTAGGGAAGTCCCTTGTGAAACTCTTTAAAACGCCTTTACAAAGTGCCCAGGATACGAGCAGTGAGTCAAGGTTGTGGGTGTCCTGCCAAGGTTCAGGGCTGACCCTGCAGAGAGGACTGGATTTAAACCCCAACCTACCATTACTGTGTGTGTGCCTGGGCCAATTGCTTGACTTCTCTGTGCTTCCCTTTCTCCCTTGAAACCAAAGATCGTGATAGTACCTGCCTCAAAAGACTGATGTGAGAAAAAAAAAAAAAAGATTGATGTGAGGAATAAATGAAATAGTACGTTCTAGCATACTCGGCACGTGATCTAGTACATAACAAGCACTTGACAAATAGTATTATATTATTATGCCCCCAACACAAACCCATACATTAAATCATCTGACTGCACATAAATCAGTCTTCCAGACACTTGCAGCTGCCCCTTGAGGCACAGACACTCCATCAGTAACGGGTAGAATTCAGTGCTTTGTGGGCTCCCCATCTTCTTAAGCAAGAGTGAGCAAACTTTTCCTATTGACCTGAGGTCAGGAGAACATCAATCAGTGTAATTAGTTAATTCAATAATGGCTTAATTTGGGAATGCCCTGACGGTCCAGTGGTTAGGACTCCGTGCTTTCACTGCTAAGGGCCTGGGTTTCATCCCTGATCTGGGAAATAAGATCTCACAAGCCGCGTGGTGCAGCCAAAAAAAAAAAAAAAAGTAAATAATGACTTGACTCTGTTTGGCTGTTGAGGAGTTTTGGAGGGCTTCATCCTTTTTTTACCTGAAATTGATTGACAATATTATGTTTAGCTTCAGGTCTACTGAGGGCTTATTTCTTGGTTCTCACTTGTGTTTGAGATGAGAAACTGTCAAGTAAATGCCCTTTGGACAAGCAAGGACAGCGTCTGCCTCTGGGACGCGTGTGTGAGCAGCTGCGGCTGTGCAGGTCCACACGTACACACACGCAGAGATGTCTTTGACTCACAACAGTTACCTATACAAGGAGCCGCCCTCACCCTCCACTTCGGAACCTGCACTGCTCTATGAGCAGTCACAAGCCAACCAACCTCCAAGGTCAAAATATCTTCTGTGAACCCAGAAGAGAAGAGGGTAGGGTGAGGAACTAAGGAAAGCAGAAAGCCTTTAGGATAGAGGTTTTCAACCTCAGCTGCAACTAAGCCAGCGCACCACAACTACTGAGCCTGCGCTCTAGAGCCAGCACACCACAACTACTGAGCCTGCGCTCTAGAGCCTGCGAGCCACAACTACTGAGCCCGCAAGCCACAGCAACTGAAGCCCAAGCACCTAGAACCCGTGCTCCACAACAAGAGAAGCCACCGCAATGAGAAGCCTGTGCACCACAACGAAGAGTAACCCCCGCTCGCCACAACTAAGAGAAAGTCTGCGTGCAGCAAGGAAGACCCAACGCAGCCAAAAGTTAAAAATAAGTAAATTTTTTTAATTAAAAAAAAAATAAAGCAATAAGAAGCAATGAACCAGACCATTCAAACTTTCCTTACTGGGACCCACCTAAGAAATACTTTTCACTTTGCAACCTGTATCTATCTCTTTTTGAAAAAAAATTCATGAAACAACATTTACCCTAATTATGTTTGAGGCACTCTGATATTGCCTATTACATTGTATTTGTTTATTATAAATGGTGATTATGCCCCCGCCAAATTGATCTCACCAGCCGCTACTGGGACCCAACTTACCATGTGTAAAACACTGAATTAGATTTACACATACACCAACAGGGGTGGCCTCAAATCATGCTGTTGGGTGAGAATAGTAGGAAACAGAACAAGATTTATAGCATAATGCCACTTAGGAAAGCAAAAATCACACACACACACACACACACACACACACACACATACAAGGATACACAATGGTTAAGGATATACATCAAACACATTAGAGGTGGTACCATTGGGGGAATGAAAAACGGAAAATAAACTCCAGGAGGATCTGGATGCAAGGATGCCCGCGTGCTGTGATCTGAGAATGGTTGGCTAGGCTCGGAACTGGGGTCCAACAAAACAAAAGACGGGGGGGTCATTTACTGGAAAAGTTTGAGAATCACATAAATATCCAGAAAATACATAGGAGCTGGAGAATGTCGCATTTAGAATTCTTGAAATGTATTTTAAAAATCAATTCATAAGGTCAGAGACAAAATATCATCCAGGGCAAAGTTGGAAGAGAGGAGGAAGGGTCCCCTCACCATCGACAAGGTGATACCAGATGAAAAGGAGGTGGTCGGCTTGGAGGCTGGCAAGGAGCAGGGTCCGAGAGGCCTGGCTGGTCAGTGCACCCCCGGCGCACTCCAGGGGCGGGGGCTCATGGCGGGGGCCACAATGACTCCAGGGAGGGGCTCTCTGTCGAATGTACGGCCCCTGCCTCATTGCTCTCTTGCCCAGAGCCCCTGCCGCCCAGGAGGCTGCCTGCCCCCAGCCCTTGGTTACAGCTTTTCTGGACCAGGATGGACCCCTAGCCCCAGAGTCACCAGTGCTCAGACCGTCTGCTTGCCTTTACACCCAGCAGCCTCGTTTTCCTGGACTAAGGAGATTCTCCTTCGGGAACCTGAACCCAGAAGGGGGAGACCATTGCCATCGGGGTGAGGGCTGCAGCAGGAGGGTCTGGAATCTGGGCAGGAGAGACTGGTCTGAGGAGCGGGGTGGGGGGGGGGCAGAGTTACAGGGAACAAAAACTGGGGCCAGCCAGGAAGGCGGTGGTGGTAGCGTGGAAACAGACCCTGAAAGCATGGCTGGGTTATTTACCAGCACAACACAGAGCTGGGCTTATAAAGGGAAATCCTACGAGGGCCAGGCAGGCAACACAGAAGAGTGAACAGAACGGGGGGGGGCGGTAAGACTGGGGGCCCCCCAGAGCACAGCCCATGCAAAGGGCAGTCACCCAAAGTGGCCACTGCTCCCATGCAGAAAAGGGACCCTCGGGGTCCAAACTGTCTCATTTTCAAGAGAAGCCAATAAATCCAGAATTTAGTGTAAAACCTCCCAATTTATTTTATTTTAATTTTTTGGCCGCCCCGTGAGGCATGCGGGATCTTAACTCCCCAACCACGGATTGAACCTGTGGCCCCTGCAGTGGAAGCGCAGAGTCTTAACCACTGGACTGCCAGGGAAGTTCCAAACCTCCCAGTTTTTGAATTGACGACACTTTTTTGCTTTTAACATGTCTACAGACTGAGGTGGTTAAGTGGCCAGACTCCCAGACCCTGCTGGTTCAAGGCCCGGAGGCTCCCCACAGCCCACCCCTCCACTCCCCGTGGGGGACCATCCTTCCCTCCCTTATCACTCCTCTGGACCCTGTGACAGCATGTCTTCCTTGTAAACGTCAAAGCTAATACACGGGGTGGTGGGGTATTTCCTGGGCTTCCCCAGAGCCTAGGCAAAGCCCTGCCTAAAGTTTTTAACTTCTCTTGCCATCATTCCGTGCTCACCACCAATTCCTGGTGTCTAATTTTGCTTCCTGGACCCTTTGATCCGGCAGGTGGGGTGCCCTGATCAGGGAAGAGCACCGGCCCATTTTGGGAAGGGACGGGCTGGCAGTCTGCTCTATACAACTGCCCTGGGTGTGCCTGGTTAGGGGGACCATCCCCTAGAGACGCGGTGTCTCAGAGTGCGCTGACAAGTCCAGGGTCCACGCCTGCAAAGAAGGTGCTAGAAGTCTCCCCAACTCTGCCTGGAAATCTGCAGGTCCTGGCGCCCTGGAGGGGCCCCCATCTCAAGGACGGACTGGCCTGTAGAAAGGGAGACCCTACAGAAAGGCCACCCTCTGAGCCCACCTACATCCCTCCCCATCCTCTTCAGACAACGTGGGGGGAAGTTCTGATATGTGGGGGCGTTCAGGAAAGATGCCTGCATCCTGCTGCACTCGTTCCTCCCTTCAGCCGGTCAGTCCCCTTCCCCACCGCCCTTGCCCCCGTGGGGAACTGGTGCCCTGGGGCCCTCAGAGGCTGACACCCTCACCGGCAGCATAAACATGACACCTGCTACCCGCCTGGCCCAGAGGGAAGCGCTGTAAAGCCAAGCCCCAGGGCAGGCGGGGAAGCCCCTGGGCCACTATGATGCCTAAACAGGAGGTTGGAATGCAGGGCTAGAGCTTGAGGCAGAGGAGGCAAAGGGCAGGGGGAGGTCTGGCGTGGAGGGGATGGAACCGGCCTGGAATCAGGAAACCTTGAGGAGGGGGCTGGGAGAAGAGAAAGACCCAGTGGGTGAAGGCAGGGCGGTGGGGAGAAGGTGGGGAGGGGACGGGAAGGGGACAGGGAGAGGCAAGTGGGCTGGTCCACAACACGGAGGGACCAGAAGTCCAGGCTTCGGGCAGGTAGAGTTAGTCATCAGCTTTGAAACTGCCCAGTGAACTCGGCAGCTCCTAGCAGACTCCCCGTTATTGCCTCTGGGTCTCCCCATGTGTCTGCCCCAGCTCACCTCAGAGACCCCACACCCCAACGGCTCAAAGGAGAAAAACCCGGGGCAGGGGTCTCCCTAATGGTAGAGTGGAGCCTGCCTCAGCTAAGCTTCTCTGGGGTCAGGGGTCAGTGCCCACCCTGCACCAAGCAGTTGACACACTCACTGCCCCCGTGACCCTCGCAACACCCAAAGAATGCGTTTCCCCTTCTGACAGAAAACCAAGGCTCACGGAGGGGAAGTGATTCGCCCAGAATGCATCTGAGGCTGCTCCATCAATCAGCAAGCCGTATGGACCAGCCCCTGCTCTTAGAACTGGGCATGTGGGGGTGAGAGACAGGCCTAGCACTCAATTGTGTACTGTACTTTAGAGAGGGAAACGGACAAATAGAGAAGTTCAGCTAATGATCAAGAAAATACGAAGGCCCACAACATTGTAAATCAACTACATTTCAATAAATTTAAAAAAGAAAAAGAAAAAAAGAATGAATGAGACAATATATACAAAAAAAAAAAAAAGAAAGAAAGAAAACACGAAGGTAACAGGGTCAAGCGTGTGTGGGGTGCTACTCTGGCTGGCAAACTCAAGGGAGGCCCTTGAAGAGGTGACAGCCTGCCCAGCAGACCCCCAAGGAAGGCCTGTCACACAGAGGGAACCGTGAACACAGCAGCCCTGAGACTGGACAGAGCTTCCCGCCCAGGGCACAAGCGGGCACGTGCAGCTGGAGCTGAGGGCAGAGGGGTGGGCCTGCAGAGAGAGGGGATGGGAAACTGCAGGACAGAGGCTGAGAGTGGAGGCAGGGAGGCCCAGCAGGAGGCTCTTACGCAGGCCTCCACGTCAGAGGTGACGGGGCCTAGAACTGGGGAGAGGATGGTGCGGACCAGGGGTGCAAGGGAATAGAGAGAAGGAGGATGTGGGCCTGAACTGGGGAGGCTGGGGAGGAAGCAGAAATGAAGGGGAGGCAGATTTTGACCCTAAAACCCAAGCATCTTACCCCTGACGGGGACTTTGTCTTTTTCTCCTTTGTCGTCCCTCATTAGCCAGGACAGCGGGTACACAGTAGGTGTACAATTAACTCATTCATATATTCAATGAATATTTATTGAGCACCTACTATCGTGCCTGGCAAAGTCCCTGGCCTCTTGGATTTCACACTGTGGAGAGAGAGGGGGCGCGCGTGTGGTGATGGAGGGAGGGAGAAGAGAACGGAGGACCTTTGTTTCAGGTGCGGTGGTCACTGCAGGCTTCTCTCCCACCTCCTTGGGGGAGAGAGGCGGTGAGTCTTGGCCGTGAATATCTTGAAGAAGTGCACCTCAGGCAGAGGAAGCGGCAAGTACAAAGGCGCGGAGGTGGGAGGGTACTCACTGAGTTTGTTGATTCATTCATAGGTACCTGTGCCCTTGCCTTGGAACTTTCTAAGATCAGTGCCTGGGTCTTTCTCATCAGACAGCAGTGGTCAGAGGGCTGAGTGGGGGCCACGTCCTCCCTTTCTTTACGCAATTCCTCTTTCCCCAACACTGGCCAGGCCTAGAAGCAGGACAGGTGGAGGAGAAAAGGCAGAGACAGTCAAGCAAGAGGGTGGGTTCTGTGCTGTCCCACCACTCACCCCCAGGCTGTTCCTGGTTTTAGCCCCTGAAGGTCCCACCCTGGCATTCCCCTCCCCCCACCTCTGCCCCTGCCAGAGTCCCCCTGGCACTGGGAACCCCCTGCCCCTCACAACAGTCACTCCTGCTGAGTGGAGCGTCTGTCTCTCACTCTGCCACACCCGCTCTGCTCAGCCCCCGCACCACGGAGGGACCTAGGGGAGCCCGGGAACCTACGGTGCAAATGAAGGGCCGGCCCAGGTGAACCCTAACCGCGCCGCCTGCAGTGCAAGGGCGGAGTCTTAACCACTGGACCGCCAAGGGAAGTCCCTCGGCTTTCTGAAGCTCATAAAATAACTGGAAGCGGACTATCACTTCCTCATTATCATTCCTAAGTCATTTCTGCTTCTCCAGCAATCTTGCTGACATGTCGCTCTAAATTCCACCGATTCAAGACTTTCTATTCTTACCAAGAAAGCGTAACAGGCAGCAGACCCCCAAACAGGCCTGACCACACACGGAACAAGGTGGGCGCTAGGTTAACGGACCTGACACGGTTTCTGCGGCAGCGACAGAATCAGATGAACCTCTGACAGGGAGATGCCTGGGATGGGGCGGGGGGTGGGGGGGGCAGGAGCGTTAGGTGCCAGCTGAGAACGTCCCCGGGCAAAGTCACCGGGGAGCTGCCTGCCTGAAGGGGCCAAGTAACTTCCCTCACCCTGCTTCGCGACGGAGAAAGGGGACCTTGCTTCACCTAAGCGGCAACCCCCTCCCTGTTTATCAACAGCTGAGAAGGGCTGGCAGGGTCTCAGCTGGGATTTACCCTTCTTGGGGTGGGGACGTTGTGCGCTGCCCCCTTGAGAACTCAAGCCCCATCAAAAGTCCAGGAAGAACAATGACTTTTGTTTGGTCCTATTTGCCTTCTGGATGGTCCCTGGGGAGGCGAGGAGGCGAGCAGGGCTGTACGGCCCCCTTTGGGGGAGAGGAAAGGGACGCAGGAAAGACTGCCCGGGGGAGACACTCCGTTCACACTTACCGAGGCCTCGCAAGACCCCGCCCTTTCACAGGTATCATCTCATTTACCGCCCGTGGCTCAGAGACGGAAACAAGAGCCCAGGATCACAACGGCCCAAGGTGGTGGAGCTGCAGAGCCCGGGCGCGCGCCTGCCGCCTAGACGCCGCCGCCTCCCCCGGACGCTCGGGCTGACCCGGCTCCTCGGCCCCGGGCCCTCGAGGAATCGGCGCCGCGGGCACAGCCGTGCCCTGAGACCGGGGAGCGACTCCGGGCCTGCAAGTCGGCCGAGTCAGCCCTCCCCCAGGCCCCGAGCCTCCCCTTCGGGCCGGGTCCTGGCCCCCCCCCCTCCCCGGGGGCTCCTCCGGCGGCCCCGCTGACTCAGCACAAAGCGAGCCGCGGCGCGCGGGGAGGGGCCCGGCCCGACCAGCCTCCCGGGGGCAGCAGTTCCGCCCGCCCCTCCCCCGGCCCGCCCCGCCCCGCCCCGCCCCCGGGAAGAGGTCCAGAGTCGGGAGCCGCGGCCCCGGCAGAGCGGCGCTCGGGAGCCCCGAGGGAACCAGGCGGGAGCGCGCAGCCGAGGCCCGGCGCGGGATGACAGCCCTCGGCGTGCAGGTGGGCGAGAGCCCTGGGGGGGGGGGGCGGGGAGGGGCCCGGCCGGGGTCTGGGGGGGGCGGGAAGCCGCCCAGGGCGCGGGCCCCTCGAGGTCCTGCGGGCACCGAGGCTCCCAAACGGCTGGGGAGGAGTGTTGTGCTTCTCTTTGGGGTCCGCAGTGTCCATCCGTTAGGTGCACCAGAGGGGTCCCTCCTGTTAAAAGGGGGCGCGTCTGGGGCGGAGGATGGACGGAATCCACTCGAAAATGAGGCTCGCCTTGTCACACGAAGAAGCATCTCTGGGGAAGCCAGGACTTTCCTGGGCGGGGGCAGCAAGACCATCTCCCCTCCCAAAACTGATTTTGGGGGGCGGGCAAGGGGGTGGACTCGCTGGGGCACGCGGAAACCTCAGGACAGGCTGTAGAGAGGGGAGGGGCCCGCCTCGCAGAGATGGGGTTTCTCCTTAGAAGGATGCCAGGGGTCCATCCCCACGCCTACCCCCCGGGCGTGCGGCTCTCCGCTGCCCTGCGTCGAGCTTCCCTAGCGGACGCGTCCCGCCTCCTCACCTCCCGACTGGACGGTCCGGACGGTCAGAGCGGCCCGCAGACTCTGCCCGCAAGTGCTCGGCGCCCCGCAGCGCAGACTCCGGCTGATCCCAATGCGCCCACTTTGTAGATGCGGTGACCGAGGCTCAGGTGAAGTAACCCGCCCGTGGCGGCCAGCTCAGCGACAGAATCGAGTCGAACCAGACTTCTGGGCCCGAACAGGAGAGACTCCACCCACAGGCCGCGCCCCCAGCCCCTTGTGGCCGGGACACCGCAACCCTAGAGCCGGATGCAGCGAGTTCCTCTCGTGCTGGGCATAATCTGGGGTCCCGGCCGGGCCGCCTCCGGGACCGGCAGTGAGGAGGGTGGGAGCGGGTGCAGTCCCGCCTTCGGGAGCCGACGGCCCTGCGTGGGAGAGACGTGCACACCGGGATTTCGGAGCGGTTTGGGGGAAGCGAGTGCTAGACTAAGAGGCGAAGAAACTGCGGCAGGATTAACGGGGGCGGGGAGGGGCAGGAGAGTAGCCAGGTAAACAGACTTGACCTTTTAGTGAAAGAAGGGGGGCGGGGAAGATGAGGTAAAACCCTGGGGCGCTACTGCCGGCGGCGCGGGGCGGGGCGCTGTGCTGGCTTGAAAATCGCCGCTGATGCCAGGAGCACGTAACCGCCGGCCTGGGACTGTTGTAAGCAGTGGGGGTGCTTAGGTCTCGTTTCGGCTCCACCCGGGGGCCAGGAGGCAGGTACTGTTATCTTCAGGGGGTGAGTAGCTCGCCGGAGGTCAAAGCGCTAAAAGGCAAGCAGGCCGGCTCCGGCGCCTCCCTGACCGGTGCCCTGCGGTCACGCAGGCAGAGCTTACTCTGCAGGAGGCTGTCGAAGAGATTTCCAGCTGAGGAGGAGGAGGGCCTGACCTGGGCCTGGGCTGAGCGGGCAGTGGGAAGGGGTGGCGGGGTGGGGGGGAGGGAAGCGCAGGGGCGCGGGGCGGGGGGTTGATTTGGAGAAAGCGTAGTGAGCAGCCCAGAGTGTCCACTACTTAGGGGTTTACGGGATCAGATGGGGTCCTGGGTTACAGAGGAGGACAAGACCTTGGCACTGGACTCAGTGGCCCAGGAGTGCCACGTGACACTGTTCTACAGGTCACTACTTAATCATTCGGGGCTCTGGATGAAAAAGGGAAATGCTTCCATTTTTCTTTTTTTTTTCAGTAGAGACAGTCCAGGCCCTAAGAGATTAAAGTGATTTGCCCAAGGTCACAGAGCTGGAGGCTGGTGGGTCAGGGGCAGGGCTAGACTGCCCTCATACCCTCTGGTCCACGGACCTTCCACTGACCACGCTGATGCCCAGCTGCCCTCCGGAAGAGGATTTCAGGCCCTGGATCACTGCAAGTTCACAGAGGTGCTGGCAGCCGGGGTGTGGGGCAGTGGTGAGGAATAAGGACTCCCAAGATACCTTATTATTGTTACTAATATTAATCAGGAACTGCTTCTGTGCTGGGCACCTTTATATACATGATCTCACTTAATCCTTGGGAGTTTTACTGGTGTCAGGGTTTGAATGATGCCCTCCTTTGGGGTGGGAGGGGGAAAACGACCTGATGTCAGCTGTCTTTTTCTGATCCCAGTGTGATGTCTGAGGGCCTGGAGATTAAAGTCCACTCTGTGTGCAGGACAGGTGGGGCTGAGGGTAGGATGGCATGTGCTTTTTCTCCAGACAGCGTGATGTCTGAAGTCAAAAGGCCTCTGGGTGCTGCGTTCTTGTGACTTGTTGCCTGCGTCTGGGGTTTTCCCATCCTAGAAACTTATCAACCTGCAGGGAGTTACATAACCTCCGGGTGCCTTCATGGCTACTCTTTCCTGCAGGGATCACTAACTCCTGCTACAAAATGCAACTGCGGAACCATAGATGAGAAAATAAGGGCCAAGGAGGTTAAGAAACCGCGCAAAGACAAACACCTTTATGGTTTGTAGTCCCAGAGGTTTCCAAGTCCCTTGGTTTGTTTCTCAGTAGAGCCGTTTTTTCCTCCTGAAATCCAGTACGGACTCTTAGATTCCCAGCGGCTCCAGCAGGTAAGAGGGACCTGCTGTGGGTTAAGTGAGGGGCCGGGAGCTGACCCCCTGCCCCCTGCTTTAGCACCTGGAGGCCTCCAGGAGACGAGGGGATGCGGTTTGAGAACCAGAGCCCAGACTCCCCAACCGAGTGCTCTCTACAGCGCCCCAGGCTGCCTTTGTCTCTGGTCTGCGTCGGGTCCTGAGCCCTTGGGCGTCCCTCTGGCCGCTCCAGTCCTTCTCCTCACCACATACTGAGCCCCTCACACGAAGGCCCCAGTGGGTATTCATCGGTTGCGTGCATCCCCCCCACTACACATGATACAGCTGTCGGGCAGCTGTGCCAGGCTTTACTGTGATCTCGGTGAATGCTCTTGGGCTGGTCCCCTGACCTCTGTGTGAGTTTCCCTTTTTACATACCCTGCCCCCCCCCCCATGGAGCATCTCCACCAGACTCAGGTTTAAGAGTGAGACAGGACCCTAACTAGGCAGAAGTGCTGAAAGCAAGCCGGATCCATAAGGATCCTGGGGCCTCCCGGGAGCGTGGCTCTGCTGTCTGCCCCTCACCGAGAGGGGCGGCCCAGACCGCCTCTGGAAGCCTCCACTTGCACGTGGCATAGGGCTCACCCCCAGAGTCCCCTTTCGGTTTGCTTTCTAGCAGTGATCGTCACGCATGAGCTGTGTGCTTTGCTTACCTCCCAAACTGGGGCGTGACCTGGGCTGCTTCCACACACACTCTAAAGGGCGTAATTTATGACTGGGCAGGAGATGGTTTAAAGGGAGCTTCAGATGGAAGTGACAGCGGCTGCAAACTCGACCTCGTGGCTCTTGAGCACGGCGCCGAGTGCTGGGGACACGGTCCTGCCCTCCCACTACGAATCAGACAGGAATGGAAAACTTGTCAGAACGGTTCCTGACGGAGAGTGACCGGAGGGGTCCGTTCTGGGTTGGGTGGGCAGGACAGACCCCTCCCAGGAGGCGATGTTTCAGCTGAGACATGAAGAATGGAGAAGGGGGGGGCAGCCGGGAGAAGAGCCTTTCAGGTGGAGGGACCAGTAGGTGTGAGGAGGAAAGTTCTAGGCTTGTCCTAGGCATGGCCAGGAGGATGCCCTGGGAGGGCTTGTGGGCCGTCTAAGGAGTTTTACCCTTTGAAGCATTCCTTTTGCTTCCGGGTTGGGGGTTGGGGACGGGGCGTGGGGGTGTCCCGGGGCTGTGGGAAGGGACACCTCACTGGACGCGTGGCCCGGCTTGCCAGGAGAGAGGACAGGGTGTACTTTTGCAGGGCCGAGACCATAGGCTTCGAAGGGGAGCCTCAGGGACTCCCCCACCCAGAAACTTCTAGAACAGACAGTGGTGCCCCGTCCTGGGCGGAGTACAGGCTGAGCCAGACTGAAGGGCAAAGTGCAAATATCACTGCGCCCTGAAGAAAAGTGCTGAAAAAGCTGGGTGCAGATTAGAAGGAAACTGGGGAAGACCAGGGGCCAGAAGAGGGAGCTATGTAACCTTCACTGATGTGCTAATAAAGTCTAGTGCAGTATTCTTGTTTTGCATACAAAGAAGCCAAGGCTGGCTGCTAGCTCAAGGTCACATCAGCCAAGCCAGACAGGTTTGCTGACTTCAGAATGGACTAAGATTTGCCTGTCAATACAATTTGGGTTTCTTACTCATTATAAAGATCATTAAAGAAAGGTCAGGAAACTCTTTGCCTGATTAATAACTGGATCCACAGGCAATGCTTATAGGTCTCGAATGGAGGACGGACGGGAAACAGGTAGGATGGGAGGAGGGTCCCCCCCCCCCCGCCCCACCAGGAGGTGGGTCTGTGCTGTGACTAAGGTGGGCTTCCCGGGCATCCTGGGAGACTGTGGCTGTCGGAAGCTACAAGGTGTGTTCTGGGTCTTCCCTGAGGAGGCTGGTGAGCTGTGGCGGGGGCCCTCCCTCATGCTGCCCCGTGCTGTCTTCCAGGCCCAGAAGTTGCTGGCCCAAAGGAGGCCCCGCCGGTCCTTCTCTGACCCCTCCATCCGGGCGCTCATTATCTTGTGCGCCTCCCTGGCAGTGGTCCTCTCCTCCCTCTCCATCTGCGATGGCCACTGGCTCCTGGCCGACGACCGCCTCTTCGGGCTGTGGCACTTCTGCACCACCTCCAACCAGGCTGAGCTGCACTGCCTCCGAGACCTGAGGCAGGCCCATGTGCCCGGGCTAGCCTCGGGCATGGCTGTGGCCCGCAGCGTGGCCACCTTGGCCGTGGTGGTCGCCATCTTTGGCCTGGAGCTCCTCATGGTGTCCCAGGTGTCCGAGGACCCCCGCTCGTGGCACAGGTGGGCTGTGGGCTCCGCCCTCTTCCTCCTCGCGTTCATCCTCTCCTTCGGGGGCCTCCTGAGCTTCCTGACCCTCCTCAGGAACCAGGTCACGCTCATGGGCCTCACGCGGACGTTCTGGAGCGAGTTCACGGCCTCCTTCCTCTTCTTCCTGAGCGCCGTCAGCGGCCTCCACGTCAACAGCATCAGCCGTACTGACAGCGTCACGCACCCCTGGGGCCTGCCTGCAGAATTTTAGGCCCCCCTGCGAGGACACTGAGTTCTACCAGCAAGTGGGGTCACGATGGGACTTCTCCAACATGGGACATTCAAACTGCCGCCTCTTGGCCTTGGGGTGGTCGGGCCAGTGGCCTTTGCAGCCCAGAGGCCGGGTGGGTGCCTCCAAGCCAGCAGCTGCACCAGCTTAGCCACGTTATTAGGATGTTGATTTTACAAGAAGAAACATATTTTAAAACCTTTTCTTGAGTCCTTCCTGGGATGGGAATAGACGTGGAAGCAGCTCAGGGAACTGGTGCTCAGGCTGGCTGCACAGCCAAGTACATTTCACACCTGTTTTACTGACTCTGCCGGGATATGGGCTGTAGGGTCCCTGGGGCCTCCTGCGTTGCTAAGAGTGAATCATTCGTCAGCGAAGGGTGTCCAGTCAGTGCCTAGAACCTTCTTCACCAGCTCAAAGGGCCTTGTGCAAATTCCCTGCTTTAGCTTTGGTCATGTCAGGGAGGCAGCGTTCAGGGCTGCTGGGGTGTAGAAGCTTTTCAAACCGTTCGACTTTATTTGAGCCCTGCCCTTTGTCGGGGGTACCCCGTAATCCCTGGATAACCCCAGCTTCCAGCAGCTGGCTGTGCCTCGGGACTCTCCCTGTGAATCCCGCCTGAGGCCCTTCCAGGAGGGCCCGCCTGGCTTCTAATACTGTCCTCTCTGAGGTAAGCGTGTGCATCCATCTTTGGCAAGGGCCAGACAGCCTCAGGGTACCATTTTTATCCTAGAACACACTTCAAAGAGCACATATCTGGAGCTGCTGGACTCCAGGGGGTACTGGGGACTGGCCCAACCTCAGGTAATGATTAACAACCACCCTGGATGCAGAGGCCTGCAGGTGGAGGGGACCAGGAACCAGTGGAGATTTCCACCCTTGTTGGCCACTTTACATTTCTGTGCATCAAATTGGCCCCTGTCCAGTCCCTTTTCTGCCCAGTAGGTGGGTTTGTGGCCCTCAGCCCATTTCATTCTACACTAGCCCCATGCCCCTCCCCCACCTGATGAATTCAGGCCTTTCCTGGTTCATTCTGGCTGCCACTGATTGCATGGGGTTTTGGTCTCTGCCCTGCCAGGTCCTCTTTCTGGGCTGGACTGGGTGCCTCTAACTCTCCTGTGATTTTACTTTTTTTTTTTTAACTTTTTGATTCCAAGGTGTACAGAGTCCATGAAGGTCCCTGGAGAAAGCCCTGGAAAATGGGTGTCTGGCCTTCTCACCCCAGTAGCAGACTATAAGATGCAAAGGGGGTGACCCTGTCTGCAGGGGTGAGATGCAGAAGTTGTGGGCCAGGGCCACTTGTCCAGGGTCACCCAAAGCCAGGACTAGAGCTGGGCCCACCTACCAGCAAGATGCCCTCTTCTCTAGCCGCGGGGAGGGTCACCTCTGCTTCTGTCAAGAATGCTCTCCCCTGAGCACGCAGGCTTCGTTTTGTAAAAGGGTTCAAATACGTAGTCCTTTAACCCTCACATGGCTGGCAGGGAAGGAGTGCTAATAATTGAGGGAACTGAGATTCAGAGTACAGGGGGAGACTTAAAATCCCCAGTGGGGCGGGGAGACAAGCCCCTGTCCGCCCTTGCCCAGGAGCAGGGGAGACAGACAGCCTTGGAGGCTGGGGATTTGAAACCAGAAGCCCTGGACCGAGCTGCCACTTCCCTGCTGAGTGTCTTGGTCAAGTCACAGGACCTTGGTGAACCAGTTTCTCTTCTGTCAGTGGGACTCTGCCCCATTTCCTGCTGTACTGCAGATAGCTTAGCCGAAAGCAGGAAGAACGGGTGCCTCATCCCACGCTGGGGCGACTGAAAGGGCCGGGGCTCTCCTGGGCTCCCTGTGACTTGGCTGTCAGAAGGCTCTGGGGGAAGAGCGACTGGGTGGGTGAGTTGCGGTGAGGGGTGGGGAGGGTCCACCTAGGGCCGAGGGCCTCAATCTCCGCTAAGCTTGTCCCTGAAAACTGGAGCAGGGGGACCCGGGCAGCCCCATCCTCCAGGAAGTGGTGGGGGCGGCATCCTTCACCTGTGGCTCCCGGGCAAGAGGACTGACAAATACCAAGTCTCATCCCAGCTACCGTTTATTCCCCTGCCCCCTCCTGGGACCCCTGAAGTCTTCCCAGAAAACTCAACAGACCCAAATCCCAGGCCCTCTTCCTGCCCCAGGTCCCTTCGGTTCTGAGGAATTACCACCACGCCCCCGCCCCGAGGCCCGGAGGAGGGGTGTTATAGTCACAGGAGCGAGCACACAGCATCTGGCAGGAAGATGGGCAGCAGTCAGCCCTCAGGACCTGTCTTGGCCTGTCTGGGTGGCCCTGCTCCAGCCTCAGATGACACTGGTCCTGCAGGTACCCCGGCTCTGCTCCGAGGGGCTGGCCTTGGTGCCGCTGCTGAAGGAGCCGAGGGCCACCGGGTGCAGTGGGAACTCACGCAGGTGCCACTGCCGCCACTTCTTCTGAACCTCCAGCTGCACCTGCCCCCAGAGACCAGCCGTCAGCCGGGAGGAAAGGATGACCCTGGCCCAGGGTCCTGCTCCCCTGGGGCCTCGGTCGGGCTCTGCCACTTCTGCCCAGGGGGCATGCCTTCCCCTCCTGCAGGCCGCTCAGATTTACCATCTCGACGTCCAGTAGGTATTGAGGGCCCCCTTTCCCTTGGGTCCTTTCACCTGCAATCTCCGCACACCTGTCCCGAAGAAGGGGGTTGTTCCACAGTCTCCAGATTGGTCACCTGGGGCAACTGGACACATCCCCATGAAGCCACCCAAGCTCGGAACTTATCTGGGGGCCAAAGGGCTGCTCTTTGGGAATTTCCTTCACAATCCCCAGCTGTAGCAGCAAAGCCTTTGAGGCCAGACTTGATGCTTGATTTTTGGAAAACATCAGAGGCTACTCCCATTCAAGTGGGGCAAACCAGATGATCAACAGTCACGGGAAGGCTTTACTTGTGTGCAACACCGTATCCAACTAATGTCAACTGCACGGCCTCTGTGCCAGGAACCTCACGTCCCGACGGTGCTCTGGGCAAGGGCAGAGACCTCCAGCTAGGGGTGCAGCCCCCCGCCCTGCCAGGAGTCACACTCTCTGGAGGTCTCAGAGGACGGAGCAGCAAACGTTTCACCTGAGTCACTCGTTTTACAGATGAGAGGCCTGAGGCCCAGAGCAGGGCCGTGACCGACATCACCCATCAAGCAAGCAGTCAGCAGCCGCGGTTAGGGCTGGGGTGCCTGCACTTTCCTCCATTTCCTGAACTTGCCCAAGGATAAGAATCACCTGGGGTGCTAGTTAAGACATTCTCAGCCTCCAGCCCAGACTGACGGGACCTATTTTTGCTGGTTTAGAAACAGGGCAGGACCCAGCGGTTGTTTTAACAAGGCCTGCAGGTGATCCTGGGGCTCCCATGAGGTGAGCCCAGACTCCTGGAAGACAGACCCAAGCCAGGAGGGCCCGGCCTCCCCCACCAACGCCACACCCCACTCCCCACCACCCCTTCCAGGTACGGCTGTGAGGGAGCTCCCCTGCACCCCGGCAGCCCAGGACACTCACCTCCCCATTGAGGAAGCAGTAGAGAACGGCCACCACCAGGCCCTGCGGAAGAAGCCGGGCAACGGGATGAGTGCGGGCCCAGCACCCAGCCTCCTACCCGCCTGGGGCCCTTTCCTCACCAGCCCCAGCTCACTGCTCCCCACAGCTGTTCCAGAGCCTCCCCGCGCCTCTCCCCCTCCAGGGGAAGCGGAGGCTTCCTCTTCCGGCCCTCAGTGCCCCAGCTGTGCTGGCATCACCCACACAGACTGACACGCTTGGGGGCAAGGACCTCCCCCGTGTCCAGGGAGGGGCCCTGCACCAGGGCCGTGCCAGTTACGTTAAGTGGAGGCCACAGGGACCAGGCAGGTCACCGGAATTAGCGAGGCGGGCCACCTGGGAGAAGCAGCAACAACGGCACCTGAGCCATGCCCATCCGGCCCGGAGCTGAGCGGGTGGGGCAGCCCATGGGAGCCCCTGGGCCTGGGTGGGCTCATCTGCAAGATGACCTGGAAATCTGGAGAGGTTTAAACAGGGCCAGCTACTCACGTTGAAAGACAAATGTGTGGCCGTGTGGTCAGAACAGCTGGCGTGCAGGTCGCAGGCAGGTACCGGCCAGCCAACAGTGGGGCGTGAGCCCCCCTCACGTCCAGGTCAGAGGCCTCAGGGCTACGTATGCTTTAGGTTCCCTGGGACGGTGGGGGTCTGTGCCTATCAGGGCCCTCCCCCCGCTAGCATCCGGAGCTCCTCTCTTCCCAGCGGTACCCCCGGAGTCCTGGCGTGGAGCCTGCCAGGCGGGGCTGCGGGCGGAGATGCGGGACCTGAGCTGAAGAGGCCTGCGTGGAACCGTGAGCTACGAGCAGGGTCTCGCAGTGGGGATGCCCTGCTCACCTCAGGGCCCTCCGAGGGCCGGCCTGTCCTTCCTAACAAGCCCCTGCCCTCAGGCTTCCCACAGAGGCCCGGGTGCCACAGCCCTGACCTCGGGTGGCCCAGCCCCTCCCCCCAGTGCCAGCCAGGCCTGCCCCTGGCTGCTTATGACATGGACAGGACCCCAAAGAGGGGTGAACCTGCCTGTTTATGGTGGGCTTCATCCACACGACTGCTCAGGAGTCCTGGTGTTTTTTTGTTTTGTTTTGTTTTTTTTTTTTTTTTTTTTTTTTAAAATAAGAACTAATTCTTTTTTTTTTTTTTTTTTTTTTTTTTTTTAATTAATTAATTATTTATTTATTTATTTATGGCTGTGTTGGGTCTTCGTTTCTGTGCGAGGGCTTTCTCCAGTTGCGGCAAGCGGGGGCCACTCTTCATCGCGGTGCGCGGGCCTCTCCCTGTCGCGGCCTCTCTTGTTGCGGAGCACAGGCTCCAGACGCACAGGCTCAGTAATTGTGGCTCACGGGCCTAGTTGCTCCGCGGCATGTGGGATCTTCCCAGACCAGGGCTCGAACCCGTGTCCCCTGCATTGGCAGGCAGATTCTCAACCACTGCGCCACCAGGGAAGCCCTTGTTTTGTTTTTTAATTTTAGTTTTTTTTTATTTTTGGCTGCATTGGGTCTTCGTTGCTGCGCGCGGGCTTTTCTCTAGTTGTGGCGAGCGGGGGCTACTCATCGTTGCAGTGCGCGGGCTTCTCATTGCTGTCGCTTCTCTTGTTGCGGAGCACGGGCTCTAGGCACACGGGCTTCAGTAGTTGTGGCACTCGGGCTCAGTAGTTGTGGCGCACGGGCTTAGTTGCTCCGCGGCATGTGGGATCTTCCCAGACCAGCGCTCAAACCCGTGTCTCCTGCATTGGCAGGCGGATTCAGAACCACTGCGCCACCAGGGAAGCCCAGTCCTGGCGTTTTAACAAGAGTTACAAACTAGAAGGATCTGCTCTAAGAGTCTCAGGTGTGGTTGATGCCACAGGGAACGGGGACCAGGGGGGTGGGGCAGGAACACGGACTCAAGGCAGCAGTTTTCAAGTTTTGCCACACATAAGAATCACCTGGGGGGGCTTCCCTGGTGGCGCAGTGGTTGAGAATCTGCCTGCTAATGCAGGGGACACGGGTTCGAGCCCTGGCCTGGGAAGATCCCACATGCCGCAGAGCGGCTGGGCCCGTGAGCCACAACTGCTGAGCCTGCGCGTCTGGAGCCTGTGCTCCGCAACGAGAGAGGCCGCGACGGTGAGAGGCCCGCGCATCGCGATGAAGAGTGGCCCCCGCTTGCCACAACTGGAGAAAGCCCTCGCACAGAAACGAAGACCCAACACAGCCAAAGTCAATCAATCAATCAATCAATCAAACATACGCATCTGATTCAAGATCCTCATTAAAAAAAAAAAAAAAAAAAAAAAAGAATCACCTGGGAGCTCTGGCCCAGGGTGCAATCTGTGCCCCAACTCCGAATGTCTGGGGTGAGACCATCAGCAGCTCTGAAAGATGGTTCGAAGGGGCACCATTGATTAGGAGCCGCTGTCAGAGGGTGTGAAAGTCGGGCTTTGAAATAAACGAGAGCTGGGTTTGGGGCGCAGCTTAGCCTGTGTAATATTGGGCTTCTGGGTTCCAGGTGCTTCATTCAATCCTTGCAGAGCCCTAGGAGGTGGGTGGGGAGGACCCCCGCTTCACAGGTGAGGGACTGAGTCCCGGGTCGGCAGGCCAGGAGCTGGTGGTCAGGCTGCTGCCACCTCACTGGACCAGGGCTGCCGCAGCCTCAAAGGTCCGGAGACACAGTCTCACTGTTGAGGTGGGGGTAGCCCCGGGTGAGGGCCGGTTAGACGTGCCCCAGGTACGCAGAGGGCGGCCTGCCTCAGCCAGCAAGCTTCAGAAATTCCACGGTTTGTATACAGTCATTAAGAATATGCAGTCTTGGACCTCCCTGGTGGCGCAGTAGTTGAGAATTGGCCTGCCAATTCAGGGGGCACGGGTTCGAGCCCTGGTCCGCGAAGATCCCACATGCCGTGGAGCAACTAAGCCCGTGCGCCACAACTACTGAGCCCGCGAGCCACAACTACGGAAGCCTGCACGCCTAAAGCCCGTGCTCCGCAACAAGAGAAGCCACAGCCATAAGCCCGCGCACCACAACGAAGAGTAGCCCCCGCTCACCGCAACTAGAGAAAGCCCGCGTGCAGCAACGAAGACCCAACACAGCCAAAAATAAATAAAAATTAAAAAAAAAAAGAATATGCAGTCTTTGAAGAATTTTAATGACCTGGAGAAACGTTCATTATGGAATGATAAAGAATTAAACAGAACAAGGAGGATATAAAAGCCACACGTCCTGATCTCAATTTTGTGTATGTGTGCGTGTCTTCTTGGATAGAAAAGAGACAGAAGTAAACACACTGACATTTTAACAGAGGTCATTATATCGGGTTATGAGATTATCGATGGATTTTCCTTTTTCTTTTAACTTTTCCTTATTTTCCAAATTTTCCTCAATAAGCAAGTATTTCTACAATTAGGAGGAGCTAATAAACTTTCATTTTTAGAAATATATGACAGTGATCATAGCATTATGGTTCTGTGTGTGTTCTTTAAGCTCTCGTCTTTTAGAAATACATGCTAAAATATTTACGTTTGAAATACAACGATGGCTTGGGGTTGCTTAAAATGATGTGGGTGACGGCAGAGGTGAAACAGGACAGGCCACGAAAGGGTAAGGGCCACACGGAGGTTCGTTATATCGTCCACTTCACTTTTGTATTATGGAAAAATTTTTCCATAATACAAAATTTAAAAAATATGCATACAGTATAAATGTATAATATATAATAAAATGACATCTATGTTTGTATTTGAACAGTGGTTCTTTTTTTAAAAAAAGTCTTAAAGATCCTTTTTCTCTGTAAACATTTCAATGGGAACATTTAGGCAAGTGCTTTTGGTTTCCTCCTAACAAGCACTTCCCGAGGGGAGCCGAACGGCCTTCAGGAGCAGTCTGCAGCCCCAGCCGCAAGCCCAGCTCCAGAGACAGGAAGTCCCCACCCACGCAGGATGACACCTGGGTCTCCAGGTCCTCAGCGGGGTCACTACCCACTTCTGTTGGCCAGGTCATGACCTTCCACCCGTCTGGACCTGGACCCCCCACCTGCTAAACGGGCCACGGTGAGCCCAGCCTCCCGCACGTTATGTGGAAGCTTCCTGGCCCAGAGCAAAAGATCACGGATTACACAAGAGACTAGGTGCTCTGCGGGTCTGGGGTGCTGGCCGGGGTCTCTGGGCAGAGAAGGGGCTCAGAGGGAGCAAAGGGGACAGCCCTGGGGTGGGGGTCTGAAGGCGTGGGTTACGGCCAGACCCCACTCAGGAATGTGTTCCCAGTGATGCGTCCTCCCTGGAAGTGAGCTGTGACAGGAGGACCACCCTGGGCACACCTGTCCTGAACAGAACTCCAGGAATGAGGGCGGCGTTGAGCCCCGCCCCAAGGCCGAGGCCTGCCCAGGTGAGGAAGACTGTGGGATGGTCAGTGTTGTTGAAGACAGGCTGGCTTCTTCCGGAAAACCCACTGGGAGAAAGTTCTCTCAGGCCGTTCCCTAGGGACTAGCCTGCTTTCATCTAAATCTTGAAAGAGTGTGTTTCTGTCTTTGCTTTGGCTACTGGGAAGCTCCAAACCAAATTTATGACACACCTCTCCCACCTTCAGAAAACTTGATCAAATTTATTTCTGTGTATGAACTCAGTTTTGGCTTTATTTTCTTTATTCACTGATCCCTCATCTACTTATTTTTTGTCCTTTGTATGTTTTCCCTGAAAGCTACATCATATTATTTTTGGAAGGAGAGAGTTATGAGTAAATAAACAAATAACACTGTGAAGTTTGGGATTCATGTTAAAAGCCCCTTCTGTCCAAACAGGTTTACTATATTTTTTAACTTCGCAACATCTTGTTGAATTAGAAGGTAGGTGGTTTCTCCCCCACCCCCTTTGTTTTCTTTTTTTAAAGTTGGCTTTTATTTTTAGTAAATTGTGTATGTAATTGGTTTCAAAGAGTCAAATGTCTCTTGTCACAAAAAAAAGAAACGAAAAAACAGTAAGCTGCTGACACCCCTGCCCCATTTCCTGTTCTCAGAGGCAGCGACTTGGAACTCTCTTGACTGATTCTGAGTTATAATGCGGATGTTGCTACTTCTGAATTTTTCAGCTTGGGGCGCTTTTTATGGACTTCCCAGTGTGGAGAGGAGGCTATCCTTCTTTCGCACAGCCTTCCACCCCCCGCCCACTCCCCCACTACACTCATCTTCCTGTCCTACTCCTTGATGGCTGAGCCCGAGCCCTCGGTGCTTACATTATTTTGACTCTAATTACCGAGACTTGTGCGATCGTGTGTGCTGGGCTACGTTCCCTTCGTCTTCCCTGGAGTCAGTCTCTCTCTCCTTACTTGCATCTCCCACCCCCGCGTGACTGGTGGGGAGCTTGGGTCCCACTGAGGGTCACGCAGCACGGTGAGGTCCTGCCCCTGCGTCTCGTGGGTCTCTGCCAAATGAGGCATCCCTCTGCCTCCGGGAAGACCTGGCTTTTGGCCTCTCCACTTTTCTCTCAGGAGAGAGAGAACACTTCTTCCCACCGTGAAGCCACAGCCCCTGGAGCTTACCTGGAAGGAGCCAAGGGCCAATTCAAAGAACAGCTGCATCTCCATGGCATCCTCCGGGGAGAAGGCAAAGACTATGTAGTGGACTCCGAAGAGGGGGACCAGCAGGAGGGTGGACTTGGCCAGGCGCCTGAGGACACAGAGGCGCTGCGGTCTCAGGCCCCTCCACACCCAGGGGCACCCCCATCTCGCCTGACTGCAGGAGGCTTTGCAGCAGTGTCCCCGCCGCTTGTTTGTTTTTACTTCCGTTTCGGAAAATCTCCAGCTCCCACGCACCCGTCACCCGGATTCAATACTTATCAGTCCACGGCCAGTCCCCAAATTTCTGTTCATGCGCCCTATCAGTAAAACGCTTTGAACCCATACCCACATGAATAACTTTATTGATTTATAACGTATCTGCATGTACTACTATCACGCTGTGTCTTATGTATTATTAGCAAAACCAGCATTCTCATTTGTTTGATAATAAATATCTGTAAGGAGAAGCTCTTTTGTTTTCTTCCCAGGTTAGGGTGGCCAAATTTAGCAAACAAAAATACAGGATACCCAGTTCAATTTGAATTTCAGATAAACAATGGATAGTGTTTTTTTTGGTGTAAGTACTAAAAAACTATTTGTTGTTTATCCAAAATTCAAATTAAACTGGGCATCCTGTATTTTATCTGGCAACTCTGTCCTGGATCCCCAGCTGCCCCCTACTTTGGAGCCACTACTCTAGTGACATCCTGGGGAATCTGTCACCCAGTAATCCAGGCCTCTGCCAGATTCTCAAAACTCAGATCATGACAGAGAAAGCCTCTGTTGGACACTGATTTGTCTTCAACATTTGTCATGGGCTGAACTGTGTTCCCCCAGAATTTTAAGTTGAAGGTCTAACTAAGCCCCAGTACCTCAGAATGTGACTGTACTTGCAGACAGGGACCAGTTTAAATGAGACCATCAGGGTGGGACCGTAGTCCAACCAACTGGTGTCCTTGTAAGAAGAGACACCAGGGATGCAGGTGCACAGAGAAAGGCCACGTGAGGACCCAGTGAGAAGGCGGCCGTTTACAAGCCAAGGAGACAGACCTCAGGAGAAACCAAACCTGCCAACACCTTGATCTTGGACTTCCAGCCTCCAGAACTGTGAGTAAATAAACTTCTCTTATTTAAGCCAGCCAATCTGTGGTATCTTATTGTGGCAGGCTGTGCAGACTAACACAGCATCTTTCTTGAACATCTTAAAGGTTTTAAAGTATTTTTGGATCACATTATCTTGAAAATCTGGTGAAAGCTAAGGTCTGGTGAAAGCTAAGGTCTAGTGAAAGCTGGAAAATACAGTCGACCCTCGGCATCCACGGGGATTGGTTCCAGACCCTCCGCAGACACCAAAATCCTTGGATGCTCAAGGCGTTTATATAAAATGGGGTAGTATTTGCATATAACCTACGCACATTTCCCCACATATTTAAATCATCTTTAGATTACGTATAATACCTCATACAATGAAAATGTTTTGATTGGGAATTTTTTTTCCCAAATATTTTCAATCTGCAATCCAAGGTTGGCTGAATCCTCAGATGCAAAACCCACAGACAAGGAGGGCCACTGTCCCTGTAAAGATTTGAATTTAGGTCCTCGAAGCCCACTCTCTGACTCCCTAGCCTTGTCCCAAGGGCAAGATCTCTGCCTCCAGGGACCCTGCTTAGATTTCTCTTCTCCCCACCCCCAGGGCTGGGTCTCAGGGTCACATGGACCCACTCTCCCTTCCCCTGGTCCACTGTAAACCCCCAGGCCCCGGCTTTTCCTTTTCCTCCACCTCCAACAGTGCCCAGCACCAGCTGGGTACACGATAGGTGCCCAGGAAATGCCTGCTGACTGACTGAGCGAGCGTGCCTAGGGCTTGGCCCTCCACTTACGTATAGTGGTTCCCTTCACTTCCTCTTGTTTCTTGAGTTCTAAGTTTCCTCATCAGGATCCTTAGGATGTTTATAAAAAGGATGAAATTAATCTGTAAAACACAAGGCAGAGGTGGGGCTAAGGGTGATCTGCGCTCCCAGCACGACCCCCCGGCCCTGGCCCCCGGGCAGGGAAGGCGCTGCAGGCCACACCAGGACAGCTCAGCTCGCCACTCCCTCCGCCACCCCCAGACCTTCCGGGGGCTGGGCAGTGTGCTGCTGAAACACACCGTCTGGGCAGGGACGGCTGCCACAGCACCGCCCCCCCGCCCCTGGGATTCAGGAGCTCTGAGGTCTGCTCAGCTGCAGCATGGATTACTCACACATGGAATGCGTTGGAATCTTGTTAAGAGGCAGACCTGGAGTGGGCCTGAGATTCTGCATTTCTAGCAAGCTCCAGGGAATGAATGCCAAAGCGGGTCCTTGGACTACGCTTTGAGTAGCAAAGGCTTTATAGCAGAGGTTCTCAAAGTTTAAGGTGCAGATTGCTGGGCTCCACCCCCAAGGTTATGGTTTAGTAAATGCAAATTAGATTTGCTTTTTTTTTTTTGGCCACACCACATGGCTTGCAGGATCTTAGTTCCGCAACCAAGCCCTCAGCAGTGAAAGCACGGAGTCCTAACCACTGGACCGCCAGGGAATTCCCAAGATTTACATTTTTAACAAGCTCCCAGGTGAAGCTGCTGGTTTGGGGACCACACTTTGAGAACCACTGCTTCGGAGACTTACAGAATCTCTGCAGGTCAATCGCCAGCTCCAGGAAGCCTTCTTGTACCTCCTTTTCCTGATTCACTGTAGTTAGGGATGACGCTACTCGTAAGAGCACTTGAAATACTTGAAAGGGGCCAAACGCAAGCATGTGTGTGCGTCCGCTGATCACCAGTTCAATCCTCACTTTCTAAAGGACAGGAACGCAGTCTATTTCTTTCGGTGTCCCCTTCCCCAACTCCAGTGCCCAGTGCCAGCAACACTATGAAGCTGCCCGTGCGTCGGCCCCTCTCTTCCCCTCCCCCACCAGCTCTAGATCATTTTGCAGAAGCAGGATCAGTGGAGCTGACTGGCTGGGCCCCCTCATTGTTCAGACAAGTAGCCTGGGGCCTGGGGACGCTGGCCAGAAGACACAGGATTAGCGGCCTGTCTGGGACCCCAGCCCAGCGCCCCTGCTTCAGGACACTTCTCAGCTCGCTGTTTGTGCATCTTGCTCTAAGCCGGGCGTGGTGTAAACTAACAAAGGCTCTTTTATCTTATTTCATTTTTTGCCTTTGAATTGTATTTAATTTAATAGGGAGAACTTGAAAGCAAGAGGGAAAATCTTAACTATCCCAAGGATGAGTCTTAAATAGTGGAATTCTAGGCCCCGTGACAGGCTGGTAGGGAGAAACTTTGCATCAGTAGTGCCCACCCAACATCCGTCAGTCACTAGAGAGACTACAGTCTAGTGAAAGCAGCCTGGGCCCTGGGGCTCTCGCGGGCTGGGCTGTCCAAGCCCCACAATTACAGCAGGGAAACTGGCTCGGTGTTATGCAGCAGCAGCACATCAGCTGGTCAAATAATTTCAAGTGACGTGGGAAAGATGACATCTATTGCTAAGTGAAAAAAACAAACTAGGACACAAAACTATATTAAGCATTTTTGAAAAAGTACATGTGCTCAAAGAAAAAAATAGGAAGGAAAAGCACATGATCACAATGTGCATCTAGGCACTAAAAATATGGGTGATTTTATTCCCTTTTTAAAAATACATTTTGTATTTTCCAATTTTTTACATGAATTCCATTATTATTATTTTAGAAATGACAATATATTTTGATTTTTCAGAAAAACAAGTACATTCTTATTAAAACATAGTTAGTGATAGAGTCAATATTTTTCCACCACATTATCAACCTAATAAAAAAGGTTCTGACATTATCTAAATGTGACAAGCTGACAAAAAACAACTTTTGGTAAATAATAGCAGATTTCATTATACTGTTTTCAGCGTATTGACTGTAGTAGGAAATGAAAGCTTAGTATCTTTCATTATCCCTTAAGCTTCAATTTAGTCAGATTATAAAACACTATGCTAAGGTTAGCAAGTAAAAATGATAATCAAATTATTTGTTACCATCAAATGACTTTGGGTAGCAGTGTCTTAGGGGAGCAAAAGTAAAGCCTTGTTTAAAGTACCAGACACTCCCTGCGCTAGCAGTACAGCCTGCATTACCACCGTGTCAGACAGCCCTTCCCTGAGTGGTTCCGGATTAATGAACGGCCCTCGCACCTGCTAAGAGAAGCCGAAATAGGAAGTCGCTGTGCTCTCCTGAGCTACTCAGTGGCCTAACGCGGCTGCCACTCGGATTTCGCCACAATTTCCAGCTCTCCTACTGCAAGTCGAGATGGTAGGCAGCATCAAATAAAATTCTGTTATTTTTGAAAAGAGAAAGGTGGTGGTCACGGATGGCCCCGGGAGGCGAGCCCTTCAGCCATCAGCAGAGGAGGGGGCTGCTGCCCTGTGCTGCCCTCCTGTGAGCCCAGGAGGGGCACGCCCTGTCACCTGGCTCTGCAGCCTTGGCGCTCCTCTGAGCCTGTGCACATTACTTCCGGAGAGGGGCTGCCCCAGTGTGCCCCCCGCCCCACGTGTCTTTTTCTTATCCAGGCCCACAGGCTCAGCTAAGGGCCTCTGGATTGCAGAGCACAATCACCTGGGAACTTAAAACCAAGACGAGCCCCCAGGCCCCTCCCCAGGACAAGGAGACCCTGCACCTCTGCTATCACTGTTTTTAGAAAGCTCCCAGGTTGAGAGTCCAGCCAGGGTCGAGACCCCTGAGCTCCCCTGTCCACGAGTCCCTCCTGAGTCTCTCCGCTGGGGCCACCCCTCCGGGCCTGTCCCCGTCACAGCACCACAGGGGCCCAAGGCCAGTCTGGCACTTGGCTTTCCCCAGGTGCAACCCCCCTCCTGTGATCCCAGCTCAGCGAGCCTGCCCACTTTAACCAGAGAACACCGAGAAAACGATCAAGCGCCAGTGCTCTGCACCAGGGGAGGGGGAATCTCAGGCCAGCCTGAGCCAGATCGGGGAAGGAGCTCTGCTCGCCACACCGCAGCTGCCACCGTGGACCAGGCGAAGGCAAGCTCTCGCCACCTGCCTCACTGCCCTCCCATCCACCGGTCTCTAGGGGCGGAGCTCCCAGACCCTCCTGCCACTGCCCAGCCCCCGGAAGGTCTGGTTTATCCCTCCGCACACCCAGAGGCAGCAATGCTGGCCTTGCCCTGGCCCTCTGCCCTGCAAGCCGGTCCTGTTTTGGTCTCTCCCGCTGGAGCCCAGCTCAGGGGGACGGCCACTTACCAGGACGGAGACGATCACAGGCCCTCGAATGACCCACCAGATGGACGCGTTGGCATTGATGTCCCAGCACCTAGGCAGGGAGAGCCAGGCATCACAAGGAGTGGGGAGCTGGCTGACCAGAAGAGACTAGTTCTCTGACGTCCCCTTTGCGGGAAGGACCCACACTGTGGTCCTGACCCCGGAGGCTGTGTGCTCAGCACCCTGAGAACTGACCATCCTCTGCGGCCCAGGAGCACTGCCGGGGCCAAGGGAGCATCTGGGAGCAGAAGCGTGGGGACCTGAGATGGAAGATTCTGGGCCCCAAAGCCAGCACGCTGTCAGATGCATCGGGGAGCATGGTGGCCGGGCAGCTGACCTCAGGGAGTGAAGTGTCCAGGTGACTGACGTGTGACCTCGGCCCCGGGGACACCAGGCACAGGGGCACTTGGCAACTGGAGAGCCTGTGCTTGGTCTAAGGCGGCCACAACTCTGTCCAGCTCATTTTTGCCACGAGGGCACATAGGAAATGTTGACAGAACTTTCCATTTGTTCTAAAGAAGCTGAAAATCCAGACTTTTTTTTAAGGGAATTTATCCAATCAAAAGGATTATTTGGGGGGCTTCCCTGGTGGCACAATGGTTAAGAATCCGCCTGCCAATGCAGGGGACACGGGTTCGAGCCCTGGTCCAGGAAGACCCCACATGCCGTGGAGCAATGAAGCCCGTGCACCACAACTACTGAGCCTGCGCTCTAGAGCCCACGAGCCACAACTACTGAGCCTGCGAGCCTAGAGCCCGTGCTCTGCAACAAGAGAAGCCACCGCAATGAGAAGCCCACGCACCGCAACGAAGAGTAGCCCGTGCTCACCGCAACTAGAGAAAGCCTGCACGCAGCAACGAAGACCCAACGCAGCCAAAAATAAATAATAAAATAGATACAACATTAAAGAGATAAAAAAATGTTTAAAAAAAAAGAAGGATTATTTTGGACTGAATTGGACTGCAAGACGCATGCATGCCTCGTCTGCCCTCGTCCACTCTCCGGCCTGGCTGTGTCATTACACTGATGACACACGGCCTCCCTCCCCCTCGGCCCGGCTGCCGCACCTCCTCTCGGGCGTCTTCCATGCTTTCCTTCCACGAGCCCGCTCCCAGGAACCCCCGGGCTTACCCTGTCCCTGAGCCCAAGTCTTTGGAGAACGAGACTAGAGCTCTTGGTGCCCGTCAGGGCTATAAGGCTGCTCTCCTGCTCTCCTGGGCCTGCGGGACTCACACACTCGTGTCGGAGGAGGGAGCTGCCAGGAGAGGAAGAGCTGGGCTGGCCCTTAGAGCAGCTGCCAGTGTTTCACAGCTCTCGTCGGGCACCTGACCCAACCACAGAGCGGCTGGGCTGGCCAACCCCAGGAGGGCTGGGCATTCGGCAGCCTGCGCCGCAGAGAGCTCGCCTGTGGCCCAGGCCTGAGACACAGGCCTCTCCTAGGTAACAGCTCCAAAGAAGGAGCCATCCTGCTGGAAGCGCTGGACAAGATAAAATATACCCTCGTTACCTCCCTCCGTCCACCAGCTTACCCGACATCTTCCAGAAAGTGTCTGGTGACAGCCCACAAAGCAACAAAAATGGCTGGGGAACCTGAGGGTTAAAAATAAAGGGGGGGGGGGGCAGAAAGGAGAGGACTCAATTTTCAGCACCCTTATGAGAGACAGGACAATCAGTGATTCCAGGCCAGGGAGCAAGCAGGTGCCAAGGTCTGGTTGCCATGGAAACCCCCTTGCCATCCTGTGTAAATCTGCAGCCTCCCGCTTCAAGGGTGCCAAGGAATCCCTGGGAACGGAGGCAGGATCAGACAGATCCTGAAGGCCACTGGGGGGGGCAGGGGGCTCCTGGGAGCTTGGGCCAGATTCCAGAGGACCTCTGCGGGGGAGAAGGGAGGGGACCAGGGCCCCTGGGCAGGCCCATGGAGCTTGTGCAGGCCACTGGTGGAGCCCTTTTCTCAAACTGGGATATTTCGGGGGGATGCAAGGCCACAGGAGAACATTTAGTTTTATTTGAATATTGGTTTGTAAAAAGCTTGGCCATTCAACTGGTAATGTAAGCTATCAATGTTATGTAAACAAAAATACATTTTGGACTAGAGAATTGTAAGTACACAGGAAATTTAAAGATAAAATACAAGAACACTTCCTGACTTCTGGCTGAACATGACAAACTGAACTTATACATTTATCTCTGTTTCTCACTGAAACCCCCCCAACATGAGAGTAAAGAAATAAAAAAGCTACAAGCCCATAAGCACAAAGAATGGGCAAGGAGGGTACAGTGCACGAGAGATGTCAGCACACTTAGGAACCTGGGAGCTGGCAGAGGAGCAGTAACTGATGTCCCAGAGCAGACGAAGCTGAAACACAGCGCGGCATGGGGGCTGCTGCTGGGAAGGCGCCCGGGCCCGGTGGTGAGGGCACCCGGGACGCCAGCAGGCAGGAGAGAGGGTGGGGCTGGAAGACAGGAAGCACGGAACCACCCCAGGTGACCAGCACCAGCCTCCTACAGCCAAAGAGCTCATCCCCGACAGAAGGGCACTCTCTGGAGAAACAGAGCCAGGGGGAATGGGGCTCTGGCCCAGCAGAGGGTGGGAGGGGTGCTCAGCTGGGCACGGGGACCAAGAGATGGTCTACACCTGTGCTGCCACGTGTGGCCACTGAGCCCTTGATACGTGGCTGCTCTCAGATGAGCCGTGCTGCAAGTGCAAGAGAGCAGACTTGGAAGATGTGCAAGAGTAAAAGACTGTAAAATGTGTTATTAATGATTTTTAAAATTATACATCGAAATGTGGGTTAAACAAAATATACTACTGAAATTAATTTTACTAATTAATGAAACTAATTAGTTTCTTTTTACTGTGTTTACTGTGGCTACTAGAAAATTTTAAGTTATATAAAATACAGCTCAGATTCTATTTTTAATGGGCATGCCTGTCATCCGCTGACTGGTAAGAGCCCACCCCCAGGCTGCTCAGTTCTCAGACTTCTAGCAGCCGGGATTGCACCCTTGCTCGAGCCCTCCAAACCCCACCCCAGGCAGGAGATGACAGGATTCTTCCCTGGAGGAACCAAACAGCCCCAGACAAAGGGCCTCTAGTACCGATGCTGAGGACCCACGAACACAGCGGCCACTTCCAGCCCCGTCTCCCTTGAGAGACATGTCCCCCCACTCCCCTCCACACCCACACAGAGGGCCTTCAGTCAACACCGAAGTGACTCACTCTTAAATATGAATAGTCAAGGTCATCAACATCTGAGGAAAGCTGATTACATAAAAGACAAGGACCAAAACAACCAGAGAAAAGGAACTCAGAGGAAACAGACCATACAGGCTGTGCGAGGAACCTGAGCAAAACAATTCCAAGGAATATCATCAGCGAGATTAGAGGGACGGTTACTTCTCCAAGACACAAACAGGATGCCGAAAAGAGGGAGCATTCAGAGAATAAGGAAGAGGGCTTGGACATTCAAAATATGACGATCAAGAGTTTTAAAATTCCATAGATGGGATGGAAGATAAAGACCGGGAACTGCCCAGAAAGCAGAGCGCAAAGCGTGGAATGAGAAGTAAGAGGAAAGAGACGAGAAAATTAGAAGCCAGTTCCAGGGGGTGCACCAACTGATTACAAGTCTCAGAAAGAGAGGGTTAAAAACCAGAGGGAGGGAAGTGATCAAAGGGGCCGTGTAAGAACACTGTCCAAGAGATGACGGATGCGAGTTTCCAGATGAAAGGACCACCACATACCAGCAAAAGGATGAAAACAGACTTGCATGCGGGCAATCCCTATGATATTTCAAAACACAGGAGACAGAGAGAAGATTCTACAGATTCTACAGCTTATACAGAGGTGAGTAAAAAGGCTCAGGAAACAGAATGACATGGCATGTCGCATAACACCAGATGCCAAAACAGAAGGCCTTCAAAATTCTGGGGAAAAATAACTGTCAACCTAATTTCTATGCCCAGCAAAACTACAAATAGGGCATGAAAGTTGAACAAAGATATGCTTAGATATGCAATGCAAAAAAATGTAGCTTCCAGACGTCCCTGGTGGTGCAGTGGTTGAGAATCTGCCTGCCGATGCAGGAGACATGGGTTCGAGCCCTGGTCTGGGAAGATCCCACATGCCGCGGAGCAACTAAGCCCGTGCGCCACAACTACTGAGCCCATGCGCCACAACTACTGAAGCCCGCAAGCCTAGAGCCTGTGCTCCGCAACAAGAGAAGCCACCACAAATGAGAAGCCCGCGCACCACAACGAAGAGTAGCCCCCGCTCACTGCAACTAGAGAAAAGCCCACGTGCAGCAACGAAGACCCAACACAGCCAAAAAAAAAAAATGTAGCTTCCATGCACTCTTTGTTAAGACAGACACTGGAGGATGTGCTCCAACACGACTGGACAGTAAACCAAAGAGAGGCAGACAAGAAGTCAAGGAATAGGATTCGTGGAGGAAAACAAAGGAAATCTCAGCCTGAAGGTTAAGGGAGCTGAGCAAGTCTAGAGAATGACCAGCCCAAATAGAGCAGGAGGGCAGAAGGCTCTTCTAGAAAGAACATGGGTGGGTGTATCACGTTAAACAGCACCCCCCCCAAAGGTTCATATCCCTAGAACCTTAGGATGTGACCTTTTCTGGAAATAGGGTTTTTGCAGGTGTTATTAGTTAAGATGAAGTCATACTTATAAGGACCTTAATCCAATATAACTGGCATCGTTTTAAGAAGGCCGTGAGATACACACACAGAGAGAAGACATAGAGGGAATAAGACCATGTAAAGATGGAGGAAGAAATTGGAGTGAGGCTCCTACAAGGCAAAGAAGGCCAAAGACTGCCACCAACCACCAGAAACAAGGGGAGAGGCATACAGCATATTGTCCCTCAGAGCCCTCAGAAGGAATCAGCCCTGCCAAGACCAGACTTTGAACTTCTGGCCTCCAGAACTGGGAGACAATAAATTTCTGTTGTTTTAAGACAAGTGGCAACTTGTTACAGCATCCCTAGGACACTAATACAGCAGGAATAAACCAAACAAATAGGAACTAATAGACTTCACGTTGTTGCATTTGATGATGGGGAACCAGCACTGGAGGGTTTTCCAGTTCTGTTGAGAATTTGGGAGAATTAATGACAGCAACACAAAATGAGTCAATAAAAAATGACTCCATAAGTTTGGGATTAACACACACACAATACTATATATAAAATAGATAACCAAAAAGGACCTACTGTATAGCACAGGGAACTCTACTCAATATTATGTAATAACCTATATGGGAAAAGAATCTGAAAAAGAGTGGATATATGTATAACTGATCCACTCTGCTGTACACCTGAAACTAACATAACATTGTAAATCAACTATACTCCAAAATAAAATAAAAATTAAATTAAAAAATGACTCCATAAAATATAAAAACTTAAATACTGGAAGTAAAATCAATGTACACCAGTTGGCTCGGTAGTAAACAATATCTACATAGACATGATGATATATACATTGAATATTGTGATTTAGCCCCAAACTGTGAAAGACTCTAACGGGAGGATGGAGGTGGCAGATGAAAAATTTTATACCCTTCCCTTTAATCACAAGGAGTCAACAAATAACGCCTCAGGACTTCCCTGGCGGTACAGTGGTTAAGAATCCACCTTCCAACGCAGGGGACGCGGGAAGTCCCCTTAGTCTGGGAACTAAGATCCCACATGCGGAGGGACAACTAAGCCTGTGCGCTCTAGAGCCCGCACGCCGCAACAAAAAGATTCCGCATGCTGCAGCGAAGATCCTGCGTGCCACAACTAAGACATGATGCAGCCAAATAAACAAATAAATATTTTTTAAAAAGCGGGCCAAGGATGTGAATAGACAGTAAAAAAAAAACAGTGCCTCAGATGGACAAATCAAGACACAGTAGAATACTGTTTAGAAACATGAGAGCAGATATCAAGGGGAGCAGCTAAAGAGCTGGAGGGTGTTACATCTGGTGGCAGAAGTGGGAGCCTCTTCAGGAGCTGCTTGCTTTTGTTTGTTTTTTCATTTTAGACTTGTAGTTCTATTTAATTCTTTAAACCAAGTACACGTATGGCTTTGATAAAAAAAAATTCTCTGCCTCAACTGCGGGTACTTTGGGCAAACATGGATTCTGAGGGCCACCTGTTTATGAGTATTTGTCTTACATCTTTAACAGTGAGTCGGTGGAAAAGTTTGAAAAGCGGATAATGGCTTAAGTCGTGGTTCTCACTGTGGTCCCTGCAACAGCAGTATCGGCATCACCTGGGACCTGGTTAGAAATGCAGAGTCTCAGGCTCCACCGCTGGCCCACTGGACCGAGGCTGTGGGGCGGGGCCCAGGCAACCAGGTTGACATGCCCTCTGCGTGGTTCCAACGCAGCTCCAGCTGGAGCACCACCAGTCTGAGATCCCTCAGTGAATGGGAGTTTGACGCAGCTCCTATAAAAGCCAGAGGTACCACCTTTCCTGGGCACAGACTGACACCCCAGCCACCTTGAAAAAGTAAAAGCTTTGGATAAGCAATAAAAACTTCAAAAGCTTGTGCCTTCTGACTCAGGGGTCCCAATTCCAGGATTCTCTATTACACATGGAATAAGCTTTGCCCACAGAAGTATTCCTCACTGTGTTATTTATCACAGTGAAAAATGAGAAACAACCTAAACATCCAAAAAATAGGTATTTGGTTACATACATCCACACAGTGGTTAAAAATGTTTACTGAAGATTTGAGAGAATACAGAGCATGCTTCTGTGTTCATGGAAAGAGGCAAGATCCAAAATTCTACATACAGGACGACTGCAACCATGTGGGAAAAACTGGGAGTATAAAAGAAGTCTGGAAGGAAACCCCAGAAAATGTTCAACAGATGGGACTACGGTAATTTCTTTTCCTACTTTAAAAAAAAATTTTTTTTTTTTGCAAATTTTATGGTGGCCACATACTCATTCCAGCAAGCTATCTCTGGGGAGGGGGGTGAGTACAAACTGAGGCAGGGGCCGCTGCTTTTGCAAGACAAGAGCCTCTCGCAGACAGCTTTAGACCTTCCTGAGTCCCTTCATGTCCCCTGGGGGTTGTGCAGGCAGAGAGGCACAGAGAGAAGGAACCCCTGCTGTTTAATGTGCTGCTCTATCCCCAGGGCCTGGCATATAGTAGATGCTCAATAAATATTTGAGGAAGAGGGACTTCCCTGGTAGCCCAGTGGCTAAGGCTCTGCACTCCCAATGCAGGGGGCCCGGGTTCCATCCCTGGTCAGGGAACTAAATCCCACATGCTGCAACTAAAAGATCCCACTTGCTGCAACTAAAGATCCTGTGTGCCGCAACTAAGACCCAGTGCAGCCAGCTAAATAAACAAATATTAAAAAAATATATTTGAGTAAGAAAAGAAGGCTCTCATTATCTCATTTAAACCTCCTAAAAACCCGTGATGGAGATATTATCACAATGCACTTTTGTCTCCTTGCTAGACTACAAACCCCTGGAGCGATGGAACCATTTTTGTTTTTGCTTTTGTAATCTCCGTAAGCCCTTCTGAGCACAAAGAAGTGCTCAAAGAAAGTTCAGCAAATTATGATCCTGACATTATAGATGACAAAACTGTCCATGTTCATACAGGGAAATCCTGGCAGATCTGGGAGTCAAGGCCCAGTGAGTTGGCTAGACAGTGGGGGCATCTGGGGCAGAGTCAGCAGCATAAGGCAAGCCCCTTGTCCCAGGCTCCCTGGAACTACTGGCCTATGTGGAAATCCAGATCTGCAGAGCCCCACATCTCCTGCTGACTGAGGGTCATGTGCTAATCAGGCTGCCAGAGTTCAGAAGCAGGAGGGCTCAGTGAACTCCGCTGGTTCAGGCAACTTCCCTGATGGTCTGATGAGGAGACAGAGCCCTTGCACATAAGGATTTAGACAAGCAGAAAAGACAGTGGAGGGCATTCCTGGCAGGAGCACTTCTTAATTAAAGGCACCAAGAGGAAAGTAAATGAAGCTAATGGCTACTACACATGACTACCCCTGTAAGCCTGTGAGTCACTCACAGAAACCTGACTCTGTCTAGAACCCAGTGGGTAACTTACATATGTTTATCAAATGAACAATTGATGGATGGAGGGAGGGAGGGAAGCAGGAAGGGATAGAGGGATGGATGGAGGGATGGATGGAGGGGTGGTGGGATGGATAGGTGGATGGATTGATGGAGGGATGGATGGATGGATGGATGGATAGAGGGATGGATGGAGGGATGGATAGGTGGATGGACTGACGGAGGGATGGACGGATGGATGGAAGGATGGATAGATGGATGTTTGTTTATGGCAGAATAAGAGTTAAAGGGCTTTGCAAATAGACAGGCCTTGGTTTGAATTCTGGTTCTACCCTTGTCTACAGTGTGAGCTGAGCATGTTATGTCATGTCTCTGAGCCAAGGTTCCTCTAAGAGGCCTCTGGAGGTTGTTGTGATGATTAAATAATGCATGCAAAGTGTTGAGCTCAAAGCCTGGCATACGGTAGGTGCTCAAGAAATCAGAATTATTATCATCTTCATGGACCAGAAAGGAAAGGGGGAAGAGAAGCAGTGGGGCCTGCAGTTAGCTGCCTTACTACCATTTCCCCTCCTTCCTGGAAACTGAATCCTGAATTTCCTTTGGGAAGCTATGTGGTTTGAATAGCTTAAGCCAATCAGTGTATTCCATTCTCTCAGGCCCCTGTGATTGGTTCAAGGATGTGTATAACACTTCAGCTGGTCCAATCAGAGTGAATCTCAGAGTATTTGCTGGGAGTGCTTGGACACGGCCTCTCTCTTTCATCAGATTTAACAGTGAAGCCAGGAAGAAGCCCAGAGCTGCTGGCAGTTACACTGGGAGCACCTAATGATAACACTGACGTTACAGGCGGCAAAGCAGAAAAACAAAAAGAAACGCTGAGCTGCTGGCTTCAGCCTCACCTGAAGCTGATAATCCCTGGACTCGTCAGTTATACGAACCAATTAATTCCTTTGATGTGTAAAGCCTATCGAAGGCAGGTTTTCTGATACCTACAGTCAAAAGCACCCTAACTGATACAAAAGGAAGCAGGAATGAGGACGTATGGATGCGACGTCTGGGGAAGACGAGGCAACAGTGTTGGGGGTATCAAACTGTAAAAGGCTTTGGATGCCAGAAATTGGGGCTAGGTTTTAGCTGTTTTTTCCCATGTGACAGACAAACTGAGGCCAGAGAGTTAACCATCAAGCAACTTGTCTAAGATCACACAAGTTCACGAACTTAACTAAGTATAGAGCTGATACTGGAACCCACACCCTTCTCCTTCTGCCTCAGTGCCCGTTCCCACATAGCATGCAGCCACCGTACCCCTGGAGAAACATACCCCATCCGAGGGCAATAAATCCCTGGAGCCATTTCCTTTCTGAGAAGAAGGAGATGACGAGGAGTGTGTGAAGGTAGAGGCCTTCCACCAGCAGCCAGGAGTAGTTGGCCATGATGCAGTACTGGAAGAAGACCATGACCAGCTTACAGCCCACCTGCAAGGAGAGGCAGCTGAGTCCCAGGCTGGAGACCCTGGGCTTCCCTCCGGGAGAGGTGGGGTGCGGTAGGGGTCAGCAGCCAGGCCAAGGAGCGAGCCTCTGGGGCTCACGGCCATCCCCTCTGGCCTTCCGCTATGAGAAGACCAGGCTCATAGAGTTCTCTAGAGTGGAAATCCACAGGCCAGCAGGCTTGGTCAAGATGGCCAAAGGGCTGTTGCAGCAGCAGGAACGGCATTCAAATTCTGGAACCGGCTGCCAAGTGTCAAACGGTCAGACATCGCCCAATTCCCAGTAGCAAATGAGGGCATTTTTCAGATAAGGAAACTGAGGCCTAGAGAGGGAAAGGGATTTCTGAGCAAAAGGTTAATAAAATCCTTTCCAGGTTTAGTTTTCCTGGAAATAGATGAAGAAGGGACAAGCCAACACTGATGAGAGTACACGACCCTGCCTGGTGCACTGCGTCTGGACTGCAGGCCCCCCAGGGGGGTGCCAGGGCTGGCCCTGCCTGATGCTGTGACTCTTGTGGCAGGCCTGTGCCTCGCCGGGATCCCTGGAAGCTACGCCTGTGGGATTGTCGGGCCGAGGCTTCTACGCCAGCACGGCTCCCATTCCCGCACCGTGAGGGCCTCCTCTCCTTTCACCGCGCTGTTCCCTGAGGAGAGGACAGCTCCTGGGATGGCCCGAGGGCTGCTGCCCAGAGCGCAGGTCACGTCCATGTCCACGGGGGGGGGGGGGGGAGCGCCCAGGGCCGCCTGTGGCCTCCCAGACACTCCGACTCCAGGCATGGCCTGTGGCTGGCTCGTTAGTCTGCGGGTTAGTAGACCCTGGAAAGGTTCCCTGCTGGGCACTGCTGGACTTCTCCACTGGTCAGTGATGGGGTGGGGCCTGAATCTGTCTTCTGACTCCCAGGAAATCTCCCTGAGACACAGGGGCCCTGCTTGAGGGACCTCTCAGTCTTGAGTCAGAAAACACACACATACACACACGCACACGGAAAACTATAAGCAAGGCAAACCTGACAGATCTGTGAGCAATTACAGATGTGAGTGGTGGGAAGTGGCGGGCAGGCTGACTAAACCAATCTCGATTTCCAATCCCCTTCTCCCTTGCTGGCTTCTGCTGTGGAGACTATGATAGTAAAATACTCAATCTCCCAGCTTCCTTTGCAATTAGATGTTGTCACATGACACAGTTCTAGCCCGTGAGACGTGGACATAGTCTTGGGAAGAGGCAAAGCCTCCCAAAGAGAAAAAAAGTTTAACCTTGACTTTCCTGCTTTTTGCCTGGAACATGGGGTGAGGCCTGAGGTTGCAGCAGCCACGTTGCTAACATGCAGTGTAAAGCGTGGGATCAGGAATGGCGGAGCAGAAGGGGAAAAGGACCGTGTCCGTCACGGCGTGGAGCCACTGAGCCACCTCTGGGTCACCCGTCTGTGGACCGCTTCTGTGGGGACAACCCCCACTTGTTTAAGGCACTGACGTACAGTTTTCTGCTACGTACAGTGAAAGGGATCCTCAACTGGTACACAGTGATGCTGCAATGAACGAAGACTCATCTGAGCTTTCAGAAGGAGGACGAGGGTTGTTAGATTTAACAAAACGATTGTTCTACTGCACTTCTGGGTGTGCAGACACACAAGCATATGCTCACCTTTTTCTTTCTACAACCCCAACCCTCTAGCTTTAACCATCTGTCTACATTTGGGACTTGGCAGGAGCAGGGAAAGGAGGGGATTGCTATGCGTCTAATTCCCAGAATGGCTAATCCACTCCGGGACACTGGGAGTTGAACAGCAGCCCCATGGGCTTCTCGACAAACTGCTTTCATATGGGTCCCAGACTGTGCATGTGGGGACATGAGACTCCCTGAACCTCCCCAGCGCTGGCCCCTTTACTCTAGGCATTAAGTGCAGCCTCAGCAGGGACTGCGGTGGCAGCAGGGGAGCAGGCAGGCCTGGCCACACTGTGGGCCACGCAGGCGTGTTACCCTGTGGGCATCGCAATGGGCGACGTCGTCGTCGGAGAAGAGCACGGCATCCTTGATGAAGTTGGACAGGGCACGCAGGATGAAGGACACAAAGAGATGCATGTGGATGTAGTTGCGGGTGCAGTGGAGCTTCCTGGAGGGAGAGGGTGCAGGGCCGGAGGGGTCAGAGCCGGAGGGGCCCAGGGCTCAGCCGCCCACCCTCCCCCCACCCCACGCACCACGGAAACCCAGGCCCTGGACGTGACAACTCTCTAAATCTCCCTGTTTGCAGAACCTGAATGAACCCAGGCCCCCAGGTGCCCAGCCTACTCTGTCTCGTGCTGCAATTAAAAAAAAAAAAAAAAAAGCTGGGGTTATAAGGGCGAGATCCTATTCTGCCCCGACCACCACCTCCAGCTCCCAGAATTGTCAGAAGGGGGTGGGGAAGGGGGCAAGTGGCACAGAAAGAACACAGGCTGTGGGGAGAAATCAGACCCGGGCTCTGCCACTTTTCAGCTACTCGACCTAGAGCAAGCCCTTCACCACCAAAGCCTAGGTTTCCCCCTTGCTGTAGGGACAGAAGTCTGTTAACTGCTCCCCTCCTTTCGCTTCAGGAACCAGGCTTTCTTATGGGGAGTGCATCCCAGCTCTGGTTGGGGAATATGCTACCTCTACCCGCATGACAGACCTGACCAATCAGAGCTCCATACCTGGCTGCAGTGATTGGCTCAGGGATGGGCATGTGACCCAAGCCAGCCAATGAGAATTCCCCCAGGACTTTCATTGCAACTAACGGAGAAGGGGGTCTCTTGGCCCTGGTGTCGCTGAGCTGGTAGAATGTACGTCTGCAGCTGCTGGTGGTTGTCTGTGCCAGCCCCGCGTAAAGCCTGCCTGAGGCCAATGCAAGGTGAAGAAATGGCAGGAGACAGACCCAGTTCTGCTGATACCTTTAAGCACCTAGATCCAGGCACACCTAAAGCCAGATGCCCCTGAACTTGTCAGTATGTGCATCAGGTCACCTTTGTTTTTCTTAAGGTGTTTTAAGGTGGATTTCTGTTTCTTGCAACCAAGAGTCTGGCTAATATACCTGTAAAATGGGGATGATACCTATCTCACAGCATTGCGTGAAAATTAGAAATGATACATGTAAAGCAACTGGTGCAGTAAGTTCTAGTGATGTTCAGTAAATGTCAAATGAATAAAGGAATGAACGAGGTCACAGAAACTTCAAAGTTTTGCCACAGGTAAGCTTTAGATCAACAGGGGACAAAGTGGCCCACCCAGACCTTCCTCTCTCTGGTCAGAGCAATTAAAAGAGACCCGAAGTCTGTGCCGGGGAAGGCTGGGAGGACGGAGAGCTGGCAGCGGGCTCTTACCGAAAGGCACAGAGGACGCTGAGGGCAACCAGCAGCATCACCAGGGAGGAGCTGTAGCCCACGGTGTACATGACCTTCAGCTTCAGGAGGTACTCGTACTGCAGAGAGAGAGGACTGCGTCAGCCCCGCCCGCCCACCTGGCAGCACCTGCCCTTTTCTGCCACAGAGTGTACCTGCTCCAGGCTGCCGAAACCCCTTCAACTCTGACCGCTATCCTGTTCACACCCCAAGGACACACATTCATAGACTCATGACATTTTGGCTTGGGAAAAGACCTTGGGGATCATCTGATACCAGTTCAAACTTCTATCCCATACACAGGGCCCCTGACCATCACCCTGAATTCAAGCCTTTGCTTGAATACCTCCAGGGATGAGGAGCTCACTGCTTTTTGAAGAAGTCACTGGGTATACAACAGTGCAAAGTATTAGATAATTTTTTCTCAAGTGAATCTAAAATCTATTACCTTTAAATTGTACCTATTGGTCCCTTTTCTTCTTCTGGAGTCACTGAAAATAAATTGAATTTGTCTTGCACCTAGAGCCCACTATTATTTTAAAAATAAAATTTTCACTGTAGAATAGCTTTAGACTTATAGAAGAGTGACAAAGATTCTACAGAGAGGCCTGTCCTTTCTGAATACAATTCTTCTGCCCATCTGCCCCCCACTTATCGTCTGGGCATTAAATATTCCCTGTGTCTTTAATCTCTTTCCATAACCCTTCACCATGTTTCTCAACTAATATGCTCCAGTTTGTGAATGTCCTTCTTAAACAAGACACCCAGAACCAGAGAGCTGAAAAGCTCCAGATGCATTCTCTGACCAGGAAGAAACAGAGTGGGACCATCACTTCCCCTGATCTATACACTGCACCTTATTAATGCAGCCGAGCAGTCATTTACTTGTTCAGCAGCCAGGTCACACTATTGGCTCATCTTTGATTCAAGAAGATCTCAATGGAATGGAATAATGTGACATATAGAAATAAATGTGAAGACCTGTATTTTTAAGGTTCAAAAAAAAAAACAAATTGTACAACAGTCTTAAAAAGAATCAAGGAAATAAAAAGTAAAGCAATAATGCCATACCATTTTTTTTTTACCAACCAAATTAACAAATATTTAAAAGTACTAATATTCTATGTAGGTGAGGGTATAGTAGGAGTGAAAATTGGTTCAGTCTCTCTGGAAAGTAGCATGTATCAAGAACCTCTGAAACATGCATTCCTTCTGACCGCCCCTCTACCTCTGGGAATTAATTCTGAGAATTATCAGAAATATAAAAGCATATTTATATATAAAGATGTTCATCAAAGAACCATTTTTGATGAAAAACACACAAATGTCCAACAACAGAAGAATAGTTAACTAAATTCTTTTAAATCCAAAGGTTAGACTGCATTAAAAAATGGTGCTTACCAAGAGTTTTAAAAGATGTCAGGACATAATGTAATGTTAACTGAAAAGGCAGAATACAAATTTTACACGTACAGTGTGATTTCTGCTTTATGTAAAAAAAGTGTTAAGTTGAATTGTATGAAACTGCCCTTTTCTGTACATCGAAAAAGACCGCATATTGGCCATCTCATGTGGTTCAATCTCATACACACACAGAAACAAGACTGTAAGGAGGTGTGTTAGACATTATTAGTGGTTAACTTTGGAGTATAAACTTGTGGATAGAGTCGTTATTTTCATTTGTATTTTTTTCTGTACTTTTCATTTTTCTTCAGTGGGTAAGTACTATCTTATAACCAGAAGAAAAGGGTAATAAAAAACAAAGAACCACAGGCACAAGAATACTACTGGGGAAACCTGACAGCTGTTCATATGAAAATGACCTTGAGGTTTGAGTGGCCCAAGCTCCATGGCATTAAAGAAGTGTATGCAGAGAGAACATGCACAGGCTTCAGAGCCAAGAGACAAGGGTTCCCAACCCAGGACTGCTACTACTCACCAGCTGTGTGACCCTGGGCAAATTACTTAACTTCTCTGAGCCTCAGATTCCTCATCTACAACATGGGGATAATATCTACCGTGCAGGCTTTTTGGAAGAACAAATAGGGTATCAGGTAGAGTACCTAGACAATGCCTGGCACTTGGAAGACACGCAGCACATGTTGATTCTTCCCCATCTCCACCCTCTACCCCCCCAACCACCGTTCAGTCTGAGGCAGCAGTCTGACAGTGCCGGTGTGAGGTATGGGTATGGGGTAGCTGCCAGGACAATCAGGTCTCTTCTCAGTTACATTAATGCAGTGCTGTGCAGCAGGCCACGCTGGAACGTCTGGAGTGTTTGGTCCAGGTCTGGGTATGTTACTTTAAGAGGAGCATTAGTAGAGTGGAGCACCTCGGGGGGAAGGTGACTGTCATCTGAACTGGCTACACTGCACCCTACAGGAAACAGACAAGCTTAGGGAAGCCGAGTACTAAACGCCTGAGACCTCACTGCGAGCCCCAGGGGTAGGGGAGTAACCACAAAGCCCACTGGACTCAGACGGACCGAGTTTCCTGGCAGCAGAGGGAACCTTTGACGGCCGGCCGCCATGTGACCCTGCGCTTCGGCACTGAGGCGACTGCGACCCCGGAAGCCGGAAGCCGCCTCTCGGCAACGAGCGGGGAGCCAGAGCGGCAGAGGTTGCATTGGTGAATGGTTCCTAGGCTTGGGGACGCCAAAGAGCAGTGAAACGTCAAAAGGCCGGAGGAGCAACGTGTCAGCCTAGGATCTCGTCACGTGAGGGACGTGTCCCACAGCTGAGGGCGTCGGCCTCACCCCGGGGACGCCTGGGTCTGCAGCCCCGGGTCAGGAGCACATCGGGTAGCCTGTGGCAGCGTGAGGAGGCATGGGGTGACAAGCGTGCAGGGTCCGGACTGAGCATCCCGTGCTGTCCTGTGGCTGGGTTATTGTCTGCCGGGTCACCCTCAGGACGCCCTGGCCAGCTCGCCTTTGTCTGTAAGATCTGACCCCAAAAGAGCCCTGTTCCCAGGAAGCCAGATGTGACCTCTGCCCCAGGCCTCAACCTCTGCAGCTGTGCACCCCCTGCCCCCCAGAGGGCTGCTGCCTGTCCTGGATCAAGCTGCCCATCTCTCTGCTGTGTGTCTCGACTGGGCCCCCTCCTCCTCTATCCTCTGCATCAGGAGACAGCAGACGTTTTCCATAAAGGGACAGACAGGAAACATTTTAGGCTTTGGGTACTATTCGGTCTCTTTTGCAACTATTCAACTCTGCCCTTACAGTGCAAATGGGTGTGGCTCTGTGTCAATAAATCTTTACTTGCAAAAGCAAATGGTGGGCTGGATTTGGCCCAAGGGCCCTAGTTTGCTAACCTCTGCTCTCGGTAAGCAAACTCCATTTTTTTTACCCAAGTGGCAGCTTTGCCTGGTCTTTCTGCTAATCTGTCCACTGTTGGCAATTGGTGTGGGCCAAGTCAGGAAGTTGCAAAAAGACAACCAACAAATACATACTTTCACCATCATTTGATTAAAAGAGAAAAAGACATTTCAACACTAAGAAAGGATGATTTAATTCTCAGAATAAAAGAAAAAGTTTGTGGGAATTCCCTGGCAGTCCAGTGGTTAGGACTCCACGCTTTCACTGCCAAGGGCCTGGGTTCAATCCCTGGTCAGGGATCTAAGATCCCACAAGCCTTGGATTTCCCTGGTGGCGCAGTGGTTAAGAACCCGCCTGCCAATGCAGGGGACATGGGTTCGAGCCCTGGTCCGGGAAGATCCCACATGCCGTGGAGCAGCTAAGCCCGTGCACCACAACTACTGAGCCTGCGTTCTAGAGCCTGCGAGCCACAACTACTGAGCCCGCGTGCCACAACTACTGAAGCCAGAGCGCCTAGGGCCCGTGCTCTGCTACAAGAGAAGCCACCGCAATGAGAAGACCACTCACTGCAATGAAGAGTAGCCCCCGCTCGCTGCAACTAGAGAAAGCCCACGTGCAGCAACAAAGACCCAACACAGCCAAAAATAAAATAAAAATTAAAAAGAAAAGACAAAGTCTGCGCTTGTCTGTGGACTGGTATTTAAGGACCCGTGAATCACAGTGAATCTCATGGTCTGGAAACCCTTCCACCAGTCTTAGGGATTCGATTTCATTTTTTTATGTGAGCTGAAGCCACGGTAGGTCTTCTTTTTACTATTTTAGACAACTGATTTTCTGAGTTAAGTCCAGAACTTTGCATTTATCTTTGTTTTAATTTATTTAATTAATTTATTTTTGGCCGTGTTGGGTCTTTGTTGCTGCACGCTGGTTTTCTCTGGTTGTGGTGAGCGGGGGCTACTCTTGGTTGCGGTGCGTGGGCTTCTCACTGCGGTGGCTTCTCTTGTTGCGGAGCACGGGCTCTAGGTGCACGGGCTTCAGTAGTTGTGGCACGAGGGCTCAGTAGTTGTGGCTCGCGGCCTCTAGAGCGCAGGCTCAGTAGTTGTGGCGAAGGGCTTCGCTGCTCCGCGGCATGTGGGATCCTCCCAGAGCAGGGCTCGAACCCGTGTCCCCTGCATTGGCAGGTGGATTCTTAACCACTGCGCCACCAGGGAAGCCCGCATTTATCTTTGTTAAATCTCTGCTCCTTCCTCTGGCATTGTACAGTTCCAACCCGGCCGTGAATAACGCGGTTAAGGCCCTGGGCTCCGTGCTTGCCCAGCTGGTTAGTCTAAGCCAACAGTCCTTATATGTGGTTTTCACAGACATAACTCACAAAACCAAAAGCTCTTTAGGGCCCTCAGTAACTCCCAAGGGTGTAAAAGGATCCCGAGGCCAGAAAGTTTGAGAACTGCTGGTCCAAGCCAAGCACGTGTCCCAACCCTCTGCCAGGGATGGTCTGGAGGTGGACAGGCTCAAGTCACGTTGGGCCAGTGAGACGTGAGGACAGGCTTGCTGGCGGCTTGCGTAAGAAACTTTTTTGCTGTTAGCAAGAAAAGTAAGGCTGCCCCTCCTGCTGGACAGGCAGGCCTGGGGAGTCTGCGCTACAGTCACCAATGGCAGTCACCTGACAACAGGAAGCGAGCCAGCCTTGGGATAACCCACCAGGCTAGCAGGAGGAGAGACAGAAAGAAGCTGGTCCTGGGTGGCTTTGGGGTACTGCTCACGAAAGGGTCCTGAGGCCCGTTCTCCGCATCCCCAGCTACGTGAGCCACGTTAGCTTACGAAGCCAGTTGGAAATTTCTGTCACTTTCGAACCTCCGTCCCGCCACCCACTATACAAATGATCCCTCTTAACCTTATGGACTTTACAAACGTGATACACGTAAGCCTCCTGTCTTCATATAGGCCAGTGACAGAAATGGTAATCTACAGAGATCAGAGCCCATCCACTGGCCCTCCAAGACCACAGGTATCCTTATTAAATTACTCCCATCGGATCTGAAGACCTCATGTGTCTTCCCTAACTGGATGATAAGACCTGGGAGAGAAGAAACTCCATCCTCCACGTCAGGCCCCACTCCATCTCCTTCGGGAAGGGCTCTGAACCAGACGGCCCCTTCAGGGAGCCCACCGCACCAGCGTCCTGTCTCAAACCAGGCCTGCCCACCGCCGGGCTCTCCTGCCTCTGGAGCCCGAGGCTCCTCTGAGAAGGGACATTTGTGAGCAGGCGCTGCGGCCAGGCACCCTTGCCTGCACTTCCACAGCTTCACGAGCCTGTGAGGTCAGGGCTATTACTAACCCCATTTCCCTGATGAAGAAACTGAGGCACAGAGAAGTTACATCCTGCCCAACCCGCAAGGTCACAGGCAGGTTCAGACTCACCACCGGACCCCAAGCATTTAGCCCCAGTCTCTGCTCCTCAGCACCACCACCTCTGGGCTGGTGGACCAGGGAGGGGAAGCGGGCCCATCCAGCCCAGGGGAGCGAGGAGGGTGTGGGGCTGAGAGGGGCAGCCCGGGGTCCCCAACCTCGCCCTGAGCCAGCCTCACTCTCTCCTCCCCCAGCCACCTCTGCCCCGCAGGGAGGTGTTGGCAGGCTTACCCTCTTCTCGTTGGAGGAGTCGTTCACGTGGACCCCACAGGCCAGGTCGGGCCTGGGGAAGGTCTCTGACCAGCCGCCCTGCGTGCAGTTCCGAAATATGGAACCTGTGGGGGCCAAGCAGCCTGCGGTGAGCAGTGGGGACCGGACCCAAGGCCGGCTCTCCAGGGGCCCTCGCCGCGTCTCAGGGGCAGCTGGAGCTTCCTTCCGTCACCCTGTCCCTTTCTCTGAACCACACAGGCAGCTGCAATTGGCCCAGCTGGCCCTGGAAACCTTAGTAAGAGTCAGTCAGGAAAAGTAGTGGGAAAGGTGCGCAGGTAGATGGCCTAGAGCGGATGCGCGAGCGTGGGACAGACCCTCGGCTCCCGGATACGTCGACCTGCAAAGCTGGCCGGCCCTGCCCCGATACCCCTCTGGCCCCCGCCCCACGCCCACTGTGCCAGGCACCGAGCTCCACAGTGAGGGAGACGACTGACACATGCCCCAGGCCCAGGTCCAGCAGAACTTCCAGCGTCACTACTCGATTCCCTGGGTGCCCCCGGAGAACCTTCAAGCTGGGAGGCACTGCAGTGTCTCCTATGAGGAGAGAGGCTGGATGCAGTGCTTAAGAAGAGCAGGTTACACACCTTGAATCAAACAATGTTGATCTCACACTAACGGCTGTGTATTTACTCAGTTATAAAATTTCATGCTCTAGTGTAACAATACACGGTCACTGCTACGTGCTACACGGTCACTGCTTCGTGCTGGGCACTGTTCTAAGCGTGTGATGGGTATTAACTCACTTAATCCTAACAAGACTAGGAGGCCAGCACTGTTACTTTTACAGTAAAATGTACTGTAACATGTAAATACTACACCCATTTTACAGCTGGGGAAACTGAGGCACACCATGGTTAAATAACTTGCTCAAGGTCACACCACAGTAAATGGGGGACCTGGGATTTGGACCCCGGGGCTCAGGCCTATACTCTTAGCCGCAGGCTTTGCTCTAATGCCCTTTCTTACTCCTGGGCTTCCTGCTCCCAGGCCCTGCAGCCATCTAATGGGTGGGTCCCCCAGAGAATCTGCCTGGCTGGTGAGGACCCAGCCCCGCCCACAGTGAACCCTCCTCAGGCTCCGGGTCCTACTGCTGCCCTAAGAGGTTCTATTCTACATCCAACTTCGCACCCTGCTCGCCAGCATCTGCAGACCAGCAGAGCCAGCCCTCCAGGCAGCCACCCCTGAGGAGGGAATGATTAGCCCTGTAACCACGACGCCAGGCCACACCTCTGCGTTTCTCCGCGTTACAAATCACAAGGTAGCCGCAGCCCTCCCTCCCTGTCCCGGGGCTCACCACCCCACCCCTCCAGCACACGGCTGCAGCCTGCACCCCACACGGAGGTGACAACGGCCCCCCTGCCCCCCTGGCAGACGACAGTTCCCGAAGGCTCCCCAGGGCCCGCGCAGAGCGCTTGCTCATCAAACATTTGCAGGCAGGCTGGCTGGCTGGCTAGAAAAGCAGATGGGGGTGGGGGGGGGGATGAAAAGCCTGCTCCACGCATTTCTACAAGAGGAGAGGGAAGAGCCCGCCCACGAGGAGCTCCTAGAACAGGAGCCCGAAGACTGGGGTAGAGGAGCTGCCAGCCAAGAAGGAAGTCTGGGGAAGCTGGGGGAGCTGCCCTGCTTGCACCGGCCGGCCCAGCTGCATCCTCCTCTCCGGGCTGCCGAGGAGGGCCGAGTTCCGGTCCCCGGGTCTGGCTGCTGTGGAGGCTGCGGGGGTGCAGGGAGCTGACCCTGTACACAGGAGCCCTGCTGCCCCTTTCGCTCTAACCAGTATCCTGTCCAGGGCCCCCAGCCACCGCAGCTGGGCCTGGTGTGTTCCTCTCTGACAGGCCCCAGGGTCTGGGCCACTGGCTCTCAGGGTTCCACTGAGCTGGAGAAATACGGCGGGCGTTTCTAGGACCAGCCACTAGGCTCACGTACGGATTCTGATCTCATCGTCACAGCGCCCCACTGAGGGAGGTGCTGCTGACCTATCTCACAGACGAGAAAACCAAGGCCCAGGACTGGGCAACAGTGCGCAGCCAGGACGTGGGCCATCACTGCACGGCCCTCCTGCCTGGCCCTCTCCCTGAGGTCCCAGGGGCAGCTCTAGCAGGAGACCGAGGCCTTTGGGCTCCAGGCGTGCCAGGTCTAGGATGGCCCGTGGCACCGGGAGCGCTGGTGCGGAACCAGCCAGATCCGAGTTCGAAACCCAGCGCTGGCTCCTTGTCGCTGCGTACCCTTAGGCGCATCGCCGCCCCGTGCCGAGTGGGCGTGATCGCCCGCGCTGCAGGACGCGGCAGGAAAGGCGACGGCACACGCACGCCACTCGGGCTGGTGCCAGGCAGGCGGGAGCCGCGGGGCTGCTTCCCGCCTGCTTTGGGCCGCTCTGAAGTGGGCCAGGACGGTGCGGCTTGGAGTCTGGGGGTTTAGGGGACGGGCGGAGGGTTTCCGTCATTGAATCAGGCAAGCGCGGCTGTCAGAGAGGGGAGAGTGGTGGTCAAAGGCACACTGGCTGGATGAGAAGGCTGAATTAAAAGCCCACACCCCGCCTGGAATCCACGAGCGGTTATCGGACAGCGTGTCCCTGGAGGCTGGGCTGCCTGTCTGGGGGCCTCTCTTCACAGACCCCACAGGGTTCCCAAGATGATGCTGCGTGTGAGCCAGGCCAGGTGCCCAGAGCAGTAAACAAGGCAGTGCCCTCTGCTGACAGGGCTCTTAGTACAACTGCAGAGGAGACAACTGCTCCCTCTGGAGCCCCTTCCTCCCACCCACTTCCCCTGGGTTTAATGCCTAACAGGTAAGGGATTCTGCCCCAAGTTCAGGTCAGTGAACACCTCAAGGGCCCCTGAAACTACAGTCAGCATTTCTGTTCACACGTGTGTGCAGTCTGGGGAAGAGCCAGGCCAAAGCTTTTATCTGATTCTCAAAAACCCCCAGGACCCTAGTCAGGTTAGGAATCTCCGCTGCTATAAGGCTCCCATCCCCACCAAGACAGAAGGGAAAAAAAGCCAGGGCCTGACCCCACTCGGGAAGTGTGCTTTTTAATAAGAAACTCTGGAACACCAGTGCCCTTTCAAGCATCAAAGGACTGCATCCTAGATGGAACATTCTAGGCCCTGGCACAGACAGACAAATATCTGGAGGCAGAATCCAGGCTGCAGTTTCCCCAATCACACAGACACTCATTCCGTCTGGGCCCATGCAGCGGGTGCCCTGAGAAAGAATTAATCTATTCTGTTTCTTTCTTCTTTCAAAAGGAAGGGTCTGGAGCACCAGCTTGTCCTCACTGGGTGCTCCGTCCTTGCCCTGTCTGGGGAGCCCTGGAACCCTCGGGACACCACCGAGAAGCCTTCCTCCAGACCCCGGACCCGAGATGGCTCCAGGGGAGGGAAGGGGTGGTGGGAGGATGGTTCTCGGTACCTGAGGCTGGACTGTCCCGACCTACGCTCCTGGGCTGGCCGATGCCCTGGACCTGCTGCTGGGTATGAGCACAGTGGGACCCAGGCTGAGATGATCCACCCACCCTCAGCCCCGTCCCCCAACCAGCCCCGGACGCCGGGCATCGCACCCAAGGGGCAGCGCCTCCGTGCCGACGGGCAGGTGGCGGGTCCTGCAGCCCCACAGCGACACCGTGTGGCAGAGAGGGGAAACTGCAGTCCCCGCCTCCCCACCTCCCAGCTGTGAACCTGAGGGCAACGGCTAAACCCCTCGTAGACGCTGTTACTTTTTACTCCGTAACTGGGTCAAGCGCAGGGAAAAGGTCTGTGGTTTGCAGGGGTTTTGTGATGACTGAGCGAGCTCACATCTCTAAAGATGCCTGGCACGTGACAGGGCTTTAGCCAGCGTTAGTCCCTGCGTGTCCCCTGTCTGAGACGACCTCCTCACTTCCTTGCCTGAAATGAAGGGAACCCGTATAAACTGCAGCTTTGCCAGAAGCTTCCAGGGAGGGCAGAGTTCACCAGCAGGGCCTGGCCGAGAGGGCACAGCGGAAGTAAGTGTCCTGGAAGGCCAGCCTGGGCCCGGTGTGACCCAGCCACGAGGGCTGGAGCAAGGGCCCCGGGCGCTAAGGGGGCAGAAACGTGGAAGGGAGGAGGGGAGCCCCTTGATGAGGGCACTGGGCAGAGAGAAGCAAGCCTGGCCTCCTTCACCACTTCCCCAGTCTGCGGCCCCCAGCCCCCTTGCTTGGCGCCCTGACAACTGAGGCCACACCGCACCTCCCCAGTCAAGGCTTCCAATCCCCAACGAGGACACCCCCACCCTTCCACTCACTCCTTGTCGCCAGAGAAGTCTCCTCGGCCAACGCCTCCAGGCCCAGGCCCACCCCGGGGGCCGCCCCACAGCCTCCCAGCTGGGCCCCTGGGCTGGGCGGTTACCGTTTCTGCCCACGAGCATCCAGAGGAACCGCGGGCAGGCCACTTCCACCGTCTGTCCCGGCGCAGAGGAGGGCCAGCAGCTCGTGTTGTCCCACAGCCCCTGGCAGCCTGCCGAGGAGAGAAGCGGCGTCAGGCGGGTCGCGGCGTGGACGCAGGGCCTCCCCAGCACCGTGGCACCAGCACCGGCACCCGCGCCTCGGTGTCCCCCCAGGTGCACTCCCGTGACCAGGAACCACGGCGTCTAATGGGCCCTGTCACCTTTGGGGCGGTGGCCTCGGCATCTACACGGTGAGGGCTCGGTGCTGAAGACACACAGGGACACGCTGTCTCACAGAAGCCTCGCAAGGGCAGGGCTGGGCTCCTCCAGAGCAGAAGATGGGGCATCTCCTGGCCTCTGCTCGCACCCGCTGACTCCATGGCAGTGAGCCTGCCTCCTGGCTGCACAGTACAACCACCAGGGAGCTTTAAAAACATACCTAACCGGGCCCTACCTCCAGGGACCCTGATTTCATCGGTCCTGCGTGGCGCTCAGGCATGATGCGGTGTTAAAGCTTTCTGGGTCATTCTACCGTGACGGCAGGGCTGAGAACTTCGTCCCATGACTCTCAGACTTCAGCTTGTATCAGAATTATCCAGAGTGCTTGTTAAAACACAGATGGCTGGGACCCCACCCCCAAAGTCTCCGTGGAGCCTGAGAATTTGCATTTTTAACAAGTTCCCAGGGGAGGCTGGTGTTACTGGTCTGGGACCACACTTTGAGAACCGCTGCCTTGGCTATGGAAGCAGCACTGCATTTGTGGTAGGAACGTCATTGAGGATGCTGCTTTCACCTCACTGGGTTCCCTTGATGAGGCCCCCTACCCCCCCACCTCCAAAGGAGAACATGGTCTCAAGGCAACGCGAAGCTGAACTTACGGTGAACAACTAGTATACATCTGTCCTTATAAACACTGAATTTGAGCCTGTTTCCTTTTTGCTTTGTTTGGTTGCTAGGAAGCTCAGAGCCAGATCTGTGGCCCACTTCTGGTAACTGAAAGGCTTGGAAATGAAAAGATTATCAGGTGTCTTCAAAGCAAAACTAGGCGTTGTCTAATCACAGCCTTCTGGGTTAGCTGATTCTGTGGATCTCTGGCCTTTTACGTCTTTGAGCTATTTTGCAACTCTATAAATTGTAGACAACTGATGTCCTGTCCAAAGGCATTTGAATCCACATTTCTATCTCCTCCTTTGCATTTGCATGACTATCAGTTATCTACAATTTATACATAATTGTTTTCAGCCAGTTTTGCATCTATTTGTAAATTCATTTTACCATTCTGCCTTATACGTACAGTACTTTGAGTTCTCCTGTGAACCAGTGGTAATATCTTACTGGTTCTCTCATTACTTAGGTACAATGTTTGGCAGGTATTCATTTTGTATTTGTCCGTGAGTTATGATTATACTCTGTTAAAAATGATCATTTAACATAACCACCCACCTATTCTCCCAAAGTTGATCCCGGGGGAAGAAAGACCAGGGAAATTGCTCCTGTGACAGGCTTCTGGGGGCCCATGCCACCTGGGAGGGCATCACCCAGGGAGGTCTGGAGCAGACCGGAAATTGAGCCGAGGTGACTGACACCCATGAGGTCAGCAGTCACCCCACATCTGGTTTGGGGAACACAGAGCAGACCACACTAACCCGGAGCCCCAACCTTCAGAGAGAACCCAGACCCTTGAGGCCCACAGACCTGGGCTCCAATCTGCCTCACCACACACTCGCTGCCCGAGCCCGGTTCCTCAGCTCTTTCGGGGGAAACAGATGCCTTCCTCCTGAGGTTGTCCGGGGAAGGAGGAGATCAACCTCACACGGAAAGCCCGGCCCTCAGTGGGTGCAGGGGAATTACAGCTCCCTCCTGCCGTCCTCCCCAAGCCCTTTCTGGTCTCATCCTGGCAGGGGGAGGGCAGGCCAGGCTGGGTCCTCTGAACTGCTGGGCAGTTTTCAGCTCCAGGGACTGGCAGATGCGCGTGGTTTGAAGGGGCCCTTGGGTTCCCAGATGGCTGATGCCCAGCTTTTGTGAAGCGCAGGAGTCTTTCCAGGCATGGGTAACAACCAGGTTCAAAGCATCAATATCCTCCTCGACACCCTCGTCCACGCCATGTAAAGTCCCCTGGTGACCTGTCCCACTTCAGGGGCTCTGATCCTGCAGTGGACATCAGAATCACCTGGGAGGTTCTAATTCAATCATCCTGAGCCCCAGGAATCCGCATGTGAAGACCTCCCTACAGGCGCTGCTGTATGTGTCATTAGGCTCTGCTTTGAGAATCTTCGCACTGCACCTCCCCACAGCGAAGGCCCTGCTTCCGGGCTCAGACCAGCCCTGGGCTCCCAGGAGCACATCCAAGATGGCGGTGAGAGGCCAGGGAGGTCACAGCGGGGGGACAGCTCCTCCTGGTGCCCGGGCGCAGACGGCTCCCCCCACCCCGGGCAGACAGTCGGGAGAGCGGGAACCTGTCTGATTCCTGACTGCCGGACGCCTGTGCCCGCAAGGGCTGGGCAAGGCACAGGCGCCCACAAGCGTCTAAGGAACGGATGAACGCCCCAGCCTCCGGCCCCTTCCCTTCCCCATCGCCCATCCCTTGTAAATGGGCTTTCGCCGTGACGCCCACTTGACTTCTGAACCCCGCGCTAAGGTCCTGGCCTTCAGGTTCTCTGCCACCAGCTCTGCCTTGGTCCCAGCAGGAGTCACTCCGTGCTTCACTGAATGCACAGCAGTGCTGCCGGGCGCCCGGCTCTGTCCTCGGTTTACAAACGAAGCAGCAGAGCAGGGAGAGGCAGGTTCCTGGAGTCACACAGCCAGGAATGGAGGGGCCGGGAGGCTCCGCCCACCTGCCTGTCTCCAGGGCATCCGCCCCAGCTTCCTGGAGGAGCGTGTCTGGGGGGCTCTGGAGGTGGAGAGCCCCGGGAAGGGGAGGGACAGGGAGGCTGTGGCCCCGGGCACGGGGAGGGGAGGGCGATGGAGGAGAGCCGCCACGGGCACACAGGGCGGGGCCTGGATGGGGCTCCCACAAGGACAGTGAAGGCATCCAGGTGTCCAAGGGCCAGGTGTCTGCATCCTTCGAGCAACGTGGGGCTTGAGACCCCCTTGGATATTCCCGAAGCTTCACCCCAGCTCTCACAGTGCGCCCTGAACGAGGGCGGGCTGGACCGTCTCTCTTCCTGAAACTCCCCTGGGCACCCAGGCAGGGTTCTGCCACTTCTGGGCGCCGGTCCTCCAGATTCCCACCACGGACGTGGCTCACCAGGCCCACGGACGCCCTTGGGACAGCGGCACGGTCCTGAGGGCCCTGCGCAGACGAGCACGGTTTGCCTCTACTCTGAGTTCTCCCGCACCTGGAGGCTGGAGGGTGAGGGGACCCCACAGCCTCGTTGCTTCTGAAGAGGCCCCACCGGCTCAGGCACACCTCCTGGGAGCAGGCGGGGCATCTCCCCACTGCGGAAACACACGGGAGCCTCTTCCCTCACTCTGGGACAAGTGGCTTCAGGGCTGAGGCTGGCCAGGTCAGCCAGGGCACTGGCCCATGGCCCCAGTCCACGAGGCCGGACGACCCGTGTCCGGCTGGCCAGGCAGATGGGAAGGGGGCCAGGGTGTCTGGCGGGCTTCCTGAGCTGGGGCATGTCAGGCCGGGCCCACAGGGACACTGGCCTGTGCTGGCAGAAGGCCGGGCGGGAGCGGCTGGGGGGGCTGGGAGGGAAGCAGGGCCCCCCTACAGCTGGTTCACACCCATGCCCTTCCTATCGGCCAAGTAGGGAGAAGAGGCTGGGAAGGGGCCGTCCAGCCCTGTGCTGGACACACAGCAGGCGCCGTGCGCCGCGGGGGTCGAGCAGGGTTGCTGTCCCACGGCAGAGACGAGGAACCCAGGCCCCAAGAGGCGAAGTGGCATGCAGGGTGACAGCAGGACTGGCAGAGCTGAGATCCCACCGCCGGGCTGACCACTGGCGGTAGGAGGCCTGGATGCTGACCCCACACGGCCTCTCTCACGTCCCGAGCCCTGTGCCGTGGCCACTCTCCCAGCCCTGGCCTCGCCGTCTGGGCACAGACCCAGGGGGCCAGCGTGTGAGGAGCACATGGTGGCAGTGTGCCCCTGAGGCTGGTACATGGTGGGACACTTTTAATTGTAACAGCTGTACATTTTTAAAAAGAGAACTTAATACGCATTAAAAGGTTACAGAAGAAGCACATCACAGCTGTGACTTTGAGGGTTACTACTGTTTAGGATGAGGCTAAGTTAAAAAAAAAAGTCAGTTGAAAAAATAGGGAACCCTCACGCACTGTTGGTGGGAATGTAAGTTGGCGCAGCCACTGTGGAAAACGGCATGGAGCTTCCTCAAAAAATGAAACTAGAGCCGCCATATGACCCAGCAATCCCAGCCCTGGACACACACCCAAAGGAAATGAAGTCACTATCTCAGGAGCGATCTGCACCCCACACGCACTGCAGCGTTATCTGCCACAGCCAAAGTATGGAGACAGCCTAAGTGTCCATCAAAGGGTGAATGGGTAAGGAAAAGTACAGTGAAATCTTATTCAGCGAAATATTATTCAGCCTACTGGGATTCCCTGGCGGCCCAGTGGCTAGGACTCTGCACTGCAGGGGGCATAGGTTCGATCCCTGGTCAGGGAACTAAGATCCTGCGTGCCACGCCGCACAGCCAAAAACAAACAAAAAAAAGGAAATCCTGCCATGTGTGACAACACGGACGAACTTAGAGGACGTTATGCTCAGTGAAGTAAGCCAGACACAGAAACACAAATACTGTTATCATCTCCCTGGTAAGTGGAATCCAAAAAAGTCAAACTCACAGAAGCAGAGAATAGAATGGTGGTTACCAGGGGCTGGGGTTGCAGGGAAAGGCGGAGAGGTTGGTCGAAGATTCCAGAGCTGCAGTCAGGTATGATGAATAAGCCTAAGAGCTAACGTACAGTGTGCTGAAAAAAAGTCAGCCAATTGATTTAAAGGAAAAAATATTAAGGAAACCACAGTACACAAGGTACATGGTGCAAGCGGGCTGGAGGGACTACGGCCGGGGGAGCAGGGGGTCTGTGCGGCCCCCTGGCTGCTTGCAGGGACCCCTTTTCTGCTGCTCCAGGGTGTGAGTCGAGGGCCTCAGACCCCACTCCCCACAGGCTCCTGCTCTGAGCGCGGGGAAGGCTGCACAAGTGGAGCAGGAAAGGGAGGGGGGCGTCCTGGTCTGGCCTCCCCTGGGGCTCTGGCTCGGAAGGGACGAAGCACAGAACTCGGGTCACTGTGGGGGCTGGGAGTTTTAGACCCAGAGCAGCAAAGCTCAGTGCCTGAGCCAGGGTTGAGGGGAACCCATGAGGTAAAGGATAGGGAGCTTTGTAAACAGAGCCACTAGCGAGGGCTCAGCGCCTCTGGGAGGGCAGGGCTGGAATGAACGTAAACTGGCTGCTGCAGGGCAAGCAGGCCCCAAGGCATCCCCCCAACCCTCCAACATCTCTGAAGTCACCTGCTGACACTGACTGCCTGGCTGGAGGGGAAGGGATGGAAGGGTGTGCAGGTTCAAGGAGGGAAACAAGACGAGACACCACGGGACCACAGACGTCATCTGGAGGGGCCAGGGGGGTGCCTGCCTGGCGCCCACGGCACAGCATGGCATCCTCGGTGAAGTGAAGTGTGGTGGAGACGGACTGAGCTTTGGACACGCCACTTACCTCTACGAGCCTCACTTTCCTCATCTATAAAATGGGCATAGTAACGTCCCCCAGGATTTTGGTGGGAATTAATGATTTGTGTTTGCAGTGGATCTTTTTTTCCTCCTGGTTATTTTTTTCCTTTTTTCCGTCCTTCCTCCTCAGATTACTAGTTCACAGTCTCCGAGGAGGGCAGGAAAACTTACGATCTCCCTGACTTGGGCTTCCAAAGGTCCCTGGGGCAGGGGGATAAAGAGGAATTCTGGTGTAATCAAAACACTTGGGAGAAAACAGAAAAAGAGCAAGACTTCCCCCAGACTAGGGAGACAAGGGGTGACGTGATGAGCAGGAACACAGAAGGTTCCAGAAAGAGGCATGAGTGCCCTGCTGCCCACTCGCCCCAGATGGCAGGAAAGCCCAGAGGAGAAACGGCTACGGGAACACGTCCAGATGGGCAGGACCGACAGCCTGTTTCCTGGCTGCATCATGCCCCCTCTGCCTTCTGAGCCCACCCCCAGGGGCAACCTGGGGCGGTCTCCTTGGCTTTGCAGTATTTACGGTATTTAGGCGTTGCCCTGCTTGTGATGGCTGGACCACACACAGAGGTGGTCAGCGTGGGTTAGAGGAACTGAAGGCCCAGGGTGGCACAGGAGGGACAGCAACGAGTCTGGGGGCGTTCCTCTTTAAACCAAGAAGCACAAACCGTTCCACAGAACTATCCTGGGGAGTAGTGGGGTGCCCACCCCCTAGAGTATTCAAGCAGAGAGGGTCATGCAATTAGGAGGCTGCCTGGGACGAGACGAAGGACCCTGTGAATGTGAGGCTGAGCGCCGCTTCCCTGGGGCAGGCTGGCTCTTCTCCCTCCGGGAGTCTCGCTCAAGGTGGCTTCTGAGCACCGGACGCTGAGCCTCCCCTCCCCCGACTGTACAAACTGCACCCGGCCCAAAGAGCCCTCCTAGTCCTCCCTGGCTGAAACGCTGCCTTTCACGCCGCCTCTCACACTAAATAGACATTAATTGGTATCAACAGTCTCTCTCTTCCTCTTTTTTTTTTTTTTTGTTTCAAATGCCAATCTTTTCTTGGGAGGGTGAGAATATCAGTCCCTCACAGCTCAGTCTGGATTGTAAAATAGACAATCCTCAGGATTTGCAGTCAAAAGATATGGGCTGAGAGTCCTGTTTCAGCTCTGGGTGATCCTGTGCCTCTAAGAGCCTCAATTTCCTCATTTGTGAAGTGGGGATGACAATGGTACTTACTGCACAGATTGTTTTAAGAACTGAAAAAATATGTCGAAAATGCTACATGAACATAAGTTACTTGTTTCTGAAAAACGAGCCCAGATCAGCAGTGCCAAGGAAAGGGTGAAGAGAGCTAGGCTCTGCGCAGGGGAGGGAGGTCCCAGGTTGCCTGGCTGCCAGGAGAAGCCAGAAAAGGACTGGAATGTTTGTTAGAGAAACTGCATTAAAAGCCAGTACGTAAGACACACTGGTAGCAGTGCCACCACGTGGATGAGCCTTGGAAGCATTAGTGGAAGGAGGTGACACAAAGGTCGCGGACCGTGGCCCCATTCGTTGTGACATGTCCAGAGTCAGCGAAAGCAGAGACAGGGAGTGGGTGCATGGTCGCCAGGGGCGGGGGGGGGGCGGGCAGGATGAGGAGTGACTACTCAACGGGTACAGATTTTATTTTGGGGCGATGAGAATGCTTTGGAGCTACGTAGAGGTGGTGGCGGTTGCACTGTGAATGCACCAAACGCCACTGAGTTGTTTGCTTTAGGATGGTTGATATTGTGAATTTCACCTCACTAAAAAAGCACTGCCCCCCGCCACCCGCTGGAAGCCAGCCCATGTTCTTTGGGAGTGGGCAACCAGCTGGCAGAGACAAGAGGAAAAGGGGATGCTGTGTCCCCATTTTGAAGGCGAGGACACAAAGGTCCAGAGAGGATCGGGGTCTTGCCCAAGGCCACACGGCTCTAAGTGACAGAGCAGCACACCTGCCCAGGTCTGTCCAAACTGCTAAGCCCACATCTTTCCTGCCACTGCACTGTCTCTCGGGAACATTCTCCCTTAGGGAGAGGCAAAGCCCTTCACCCAGCCAGCTCTGAGGGGGGTATCAGCTTCTGAAAACAGAGCAATAAATAGCCGGGTAGAGCACGCCACGCAGCTATTAGGGCGACCCTGAAATGTTCCCACAGAACGTTCCGAAGGCCGTGGCCACCTAACGCGGAACAGCTGAAGAGGTGCTTTCTTATGCGTGGTGAGTGAACAGCTGAAGAGGTGCTTTCTTATGCGTGGTGAGTGCGCCGGGCTTGGCGCCAGCTCGGTGAGCGGCGTCTCCTGGGGCTCTTCCGGCGCTCAGACATTAACCTCCTCCGCAGGGAAGGCCGGGCAGCTTAACCATTAACCTACACCCCCCCCAGAGCGTCCGCCGGCCCCTCCCCGCCTCAGGCGCCAGACAGAGCCTTGCTGGGGACGGAGGGCCCGTGGGCCCTGGCGCCCAGGACTGCAGGAGTCGTGCCCCTGAGAGGAGGTCCCGGGGCCGGACCCCCCCAGGCGGCCCCAGCCCCGGCCCGCCCCCGCAACCTGGTCCTGATGGGCATCCGCGGGGCGGAGCCTGACCGAGGGCTCTACGCCTTTGCTGTTTCTCCTGTTTTCATTCTTTGAGGGAATCTCCCCCCGCGGCCACCACGTCGGTTCTAAGCTCCACGATGGGTCTTCTGGCTCAGCTTTCTCAACCTGTCAGCAGAACAGGCCTGAAGATTTTCCCAGGAGTCCGGGTCCTCAGAAGACTTCAGAAGACTCAGAAGTCTTCTGGCTCAGGGGCTTTTTTTTTTTTTTTTTTTTTTTTTTTTTTTTTTTTTTATTGATTGATTGATTGATTGATTGCTATGTTGGGTCTTCGTTTCTGTGCTAGGGCTTTCTCTAGTTGTGGCAAGTGGGGGCCACTCTTCATCGCGGTGCGGGGACCGCTCTTCATCGCGGTGCGCGGGCCTTTCACTATCGCGGCCCCTCCCGTTGCGGGGCACAGGCTCCAGACGCGCAGGCTCAGTAATTGTGGCTCACGGGCCCAGTCGCTCCGCGGCACGTGGGATCCTCCCAGACCAGGGCTCGAACCCGTGTCCCCTGCATTATTGGCAGGCAGATTCTCAACCACTGCGCCACCAGGGAAGCCCTGGCTCAGGGGCTTTTAAACCAGGTTTTCAAAACAACAGACCCCTTTTCCTAAATGAAAATTGCAGAAGGCCAAAATGCAAAACAGATCCACGCGGCCTGAGCCTTTGTGCTGGGACGGGGCCGGCCTGGCCCCCGTTCACCCACCTGCGCGGCCCGGCCAGACACAGTTGCAATTACGGCGTGTGCCGCACAGCCCCATCGCACACGAGGAGAGCGAGGTCTCCCCCGGGAGCTCACGGCAGAACCCAGCAGGAGTCCCACTGCGCCTTCTCAGCCCTGGGTGCACAAGTAGGACCACATGGGAGCCCCTGGGGACAGAAGATGGCTAGACCTGCTCCAGGTCGGTCAACCTGGGCACATCCGCAGCCTCCCAGGAACTGCAGTGTGAGGTCGGCAGCCACAGGGTGACGGGCCCCCAGGTCAGGCTCTGGGGAGCACTCCCCATGGGTGACGTGGCTACACTGCTCACCCCGGCTGGTCTGTGACGAGCTGGGCAGGCCGGGGGCGTCCACGTCCTCCGCCGCAAAGGCTCTGCTTCACCTCCCTCTCTCTCCTTCAAATCTCCTCTCCTCCTGCTCTCAGTCAAACGTCTGCACTCACTCATTCACCCAGTAAGTCATCAACAAACACACACCAACTACTAGGTCTTGCAGGCCCTGTGCCCCGAGCTGGGGAAGAAGAGGAGAGTGACACAGTCCCTCCCAGTCCAGGAAACACAACCCTACGATGCAGTGCAGAGGTGCCAGGAGGGAGAGAAACAGAGGGTCCTGCAGAAGTCCGGGTGGCCAGCTGCACGGGGAGAAATCGTTCCTGGAGGAGTCTGAAAAGGAGAGTGGTTGGCAGAGTGGGAAAGAGGGAATGGTGCTGAAGCCGCGGGATCAGCATGTGCAAAGGCCCAGAGGCATGAGAGAAGCGGACACAGTCAGGAAGTTGTAAGCGATCTGGTTAAGCCAAGTGGAAATGTTTGGGATGGATGCGTGGACAAGGGAGTGAGGAGCTGAACCTCATCCTGGAGCCACTGGGGAGCAACAGGACATTTAAACACTTCAGATGCTCATTTTTAAAATAACCGTCTGTAACCTCTCAGTGTGAACTAAAGTTCACCATCATCTCTCCCAGTGGCTTGCCATTCTAGGCTTTATCCCTCAGGCCTGAATGCAAGTCCCACGCCCTGTCACGGGAATTGTTGGCATTCACCTTGGGGACATGCAGACAGCTGTAGCTTCTGGGGTGGCAGGAGGGCCCAGGAAGTCAGGAGGCTGTGGCTCAGTGGTGGCCCCGTGAGCCGCGAGCCTACTGTCCGGCTCCCCCGAAGCACCTGCTGCAGCCAGCAGAGGGGAGGGAGAGGCTCAGGCTACGGAAGGCAGTTGTCACCCTGCCCCGTCCCTCAGGCAGGGGACGGGTGACTCGACTGAAGCCCATCGCAGCGCCCACACTGCTGGGCCTCCGCCGCCCGCGGCACCTCCTTCCTCCTGCCCCTGGCTGCTCCTGACGGACAGAAGATGGCTACACCTGCTCCAGGTCGGTCAACCTGGGCACATCCGCAGCCTCCCAGGAACTGCAGTGTGAGGTCGGCAGCCACAGGGTGACGGGCCCCCAGGTCAGGCTCGGAGCCCCCTCGGGGGTCCGAGGCCGCTCCTGGGCCCTCTCCTCCTCCCCTTCCCTCACCCTCTCCTCCTGCAACCTCAGCCTCAGTTGCCAGCCAAACAGAAGCGTTCCCCAGCCCGGCCCTCCTCTGAAGCCTCCACTCCGTGTGTCTAGAACTGAACTCACGACCTTCATCTCTTTTCCCCCAGAATACTCCCCCCTCCTCCCTGGAGGTGCTGCAGCCACCTTACGACCAGGAGGCGAACGCCACACATTGAGCAGAAAGACAGGAGGAATCCGGATTCTGAGGGCGCCTGGGAACTCTGCGCCAGCTCTGCAGCTTTTGTGATGTCTAAGAAACCAACCCCTATTTGATGACGCTCGCTTATCAAGTCTCTGCCACATGTGCAAAAACACATTCCCAAGCCATAAGAGAGGAGTCCAAGCTCCTCCTTCCTCACCATTCTCACCTCACAACAAGAAGTGCTAACTATTTTTTGAATGAATGCTTTCAATTTCACACCAACCCCATAAAATAGATGTCAAAACTGAGGCCCAGAGACATTAGGACTTGTTCAAGATCACACAGCCTAATTTAAAAGCCTGGGCTCCCCCTTCCCCCTCTCCTCCCCTGCACCCCTCTTCCTCTCTCTTTCTTTTGGAAAATACAGAGATGGGGCTGCCTCCCCCTTGCAGCCACACACACGCCGCTGCCATCGCCACCAGAGGGCAGACCGTTGTCTTCAGGGAGCGAGAAGCGCGACAGGAAGGGAGGGGAGCGGAGGGTCTGGCGGACACAGCTGAGAGGACAGCGGCACAGCGGGAGCAGCGGTTTGGGTGGCGGCCAGGTTCCTGGGAGGGTTGAGCACGGTGGGAGGGGGGCTGGGAAGCAGTCACCGGCCTGGGCATGGGGCACGAGAAAGTGGACGACCAACAGCCCAAGGATTTCAAGAACAAAGGCCATGACTTGGAGATAAGAGTACTGCAAAAGGATCTCTCTGGTCTGTACACCAACAAGCCGGATAACCTAGATGAAAAGGATCAATTCCCAGAAACACACGACCTACCAAGACGGAAGCGTGAGCAAGTAAAAACTCGGAGCAGACCTCTAACTAGTCGGGAGATGGAATCTGTCATAAAAAATCTCCCAACAACAAAAGCCCAGATGGCCTCACTGATAGAGTCTACCAAACATTTAAAGAGGAATGAACACTAAGCCTCCTCAAAGGCTTCCAAAAAACTGTAAAGGAGGAAACACTTGCAAAATCATTCTATGAGGCCAGCATTACCCTGATACCAAAGCCACACAAAGACTCTACAAGAAAAGAAAACTACAGAGCAATATCCCTGATGAACATTGATGTAAAAATTCTCAACAAAATACTAGCACATTGAATTGAACAGCACATTAAAAGAATTATACACTATGACCAAGTGGGATCTATTGCTGCGATGCAGGGATCGTTCGAAATGTGAAAATTGCTCAATGTGATACACCACATTAACAAAATGAAGAACAAAAACCACAGGATCATCTCAGCTGATGCAGAAAAAGTATTTGACAAGATTCAACACCCTTTCATGATAGAAAATACTTAAACGAGAAATAAAAGGAAACTATCTCAATATAATAAAGGCCATATATATAAAGGCCACAGTGAACATCATACTCAATGATGAAGCCTGAAAGCTTTTTCTATAAGATCAGGAACAAGACAAGGACACCCACTTTTGCCACTTGTATTCAGCATAGTACTGGAAGCCCTAGCGTATAGCAAGTAGGCAAGAAAAATAAATAAAAGGTGTCCAAATTGGAGGAAAGAAGTAAAATTATCTCTGTTTGCAAACGATGTGATCTTATATGTAGAAAACCCTAATGTTGCCTCAAATGGGCTCACCAAAGTGACAGGGTAGATATAAAATCAACACACAAAAATTAGTTGCATTCCTATACACTAGTGAGGAACAACCTACAAAGGAAATTATGAAACAAATCCATTCACAATAGCATTAAAAAGAATAAAATACTTATGAATAAACCTAACTAACAAGGTGAAAGACGTGCACACTGAAAACTACCAAACACTGCTGAAAGAAATTAAAGACACAAATAAATGGAAAGACATCCTGTATTCATGGCTTGGATGACTTAATATTTTTAAGATGTCAATAGTACCCAAAGTGATCTACAGATTCAATGCAATCTGTATCAAAATCCCAATGACAGGGAGTTCCCTGGTGGCCTAGTGGTTAGGATTACGGGCTTTCACTGCCATGGCCTAGGTTCAATCCCTGGTCAGGGAACTGAGATCCCGCAAGATGCACGGCACAGCCAAAAAAAATTAATAATTCCAATGACAGAAATACTTTATTTAATATTTATTTAATTAATATTATTTTCAGAAATAGAAAAATTCATCCTAAAATTCTTAATGGAATCTCAAAGGACCTGGGAATAGTTAAAAACATCTTGAAAAACAACAAATTTGGAGATCTCATACTTCCTGATTTCAAAACCCATTTGAAAGCTACAGTACTCAAAACAGTGTGGTACTGGCATAAAGACAGACATATAGACCAATGGAATAGGAAAGAGAGCCCCCAAATAAACTTTCACATACATGGTCAAGTGATTTTCTACCAAGGTGCCAAGACCATTCAATGGGAAAAGGACAGTCTTTCAACAAACGGTGCTGGGAAAACTGAATGTCCATGTGCAAAAGAATGAAGATGGACCTTTACCTTATACCACACATAAGAATTAACGCAAAAATGGACCAAGGACCTAAATGTAAGAGCTAAAACTATAAAATTCTTAGAGGAAGTTTCATGAGATTGGATTTGGCAATGCTTTCTTGGATATGACACCAAAAGAACTGACAACAAAAGTAAAATTAGATATATTAGGTTATACATCAAACTTAAAAACTTGTACATCAAAGGACACAATCAACAGAATGAAAAGGCAACCTAGAGAACGACAGAAATTATTTGCAAATCATATATCTGATAAAGGGTTAATATCCAGAATATATAAAGAACTACAACTCAATAACAAAAAACCAAACAACCCTATTTAAAAATGGTCAAAGGACTTGAAAGGACGTTTCTTTAAAGAAGACATACAAATGGCCAAGAAACACAGGAAAATATGCTCAACATCACTAATCATCATGTAAATGCAGATCAAAACCTCAATGAGATACCATAAGCCAATCACAAAAAGACAAATACTGTATGATTCCATTTATTTGTGGTACCTAGAACCATTCAATCCATAGAAACAGAAAGTAGAATGATGGTTCCCAGGGGATAATGGAAGAGAGGAAAAGAGTTGTTGTTTAATGGGTATAGAGCTCCAGTTTTGCAAGATAAAAGGTTTTGGAGATTGGGTGCACAGCAATGTGAACTTAACATAACTGTACTGTACACTGAGAAATGGTTAAGTTGATGAAATTTACATGTTTTTTTAAACTACATTTCTTCAAAGAAGACATACAGATGGCCAACAGGCACATGAAAAGATGCTCTACATCACTGATCATCAGGGAAGCACAAATCAAAACCACCACAAGATATCACCTCACACCTGTCAGAATGACTATTATCAAAAAGACAAGAAATAACAAGTGTTGACGAGGGTGTGGAGAAAAGGGAACCCTCGTGCACTGTTGGTGGGAATATAAATTGCTTCAGCCACTGGGGAGAAACTATGGAAAGTCCTCAAAAACTTAAAAAATAGAACTACCATATGATCCAACAATTCCACTCCTGGCTATTTATCCAAAGAAAACAAAAACACTAATTAGAAAAGATACATGCACCCCTATGTTCATTGCATTATTTACAATAGTCAAGATACAGAAGCAACCCAAGTGCCCATCAACAGATGAATGAACAGATAAAGAAGATGTGGTACATATATACACAACTGAATACTACTCAGTCATAAAAAAGAATGAAACCTTGCCAGTTGTGACAATATGCATGGACCTAGAGGGTATTATGATAAGTGAAATAAGTCAGACAAAGACAAATACTATACGATTTCACTATGATTTCTATGATTTTATAGATGTGGAATCTATAAAACAAATGAACAAACATAACTAAAAAGAAACACGTTACAGAGAACAAACAGGTGGTTGCCAGAGGGAGGCAGGGTGGGGGAGGAAAGAAATAGGTGAGGGATATTAAGAGATACAAAGTTCCAGCTGCAAAATAAATGAGTCACCGGTATGAAATGTACAGAGTGGGGAACACAGTTAATAACTACGTAATATCTTTGTACGGTGACACATCATAACTAGACTTGTCTTGGTGATCATTTTGAAATGTATAGAAATATTAAATTACTATGTTCTGTATCAGAAACTAACATAGCGTTGTAGGTCCATTACACTTCGAAAACGAACAAACAAATTCATAGACAAAGAGATCAGATTTGTGGGTACCAGAGGCTGGGCTGGGGGGAATTGCAGGAAGGTAGTCAAAAGGTACAAACTCCCAGTTATAAGATAAATAAGAACTAGGGGGGCTTCCCTGGTGGCGCAGTGGTTGAGAGTCTGCCTGCTAATGCAGGGGACACGGGTTCGGGCCCTGGTCTGGGAAGATCCCACATGCCACGGAGCGGCTGGGCCCGTGAGCCACAACTGCTGAGCCTGCGCGTCTGGAGCCTGTGCCCCGCAACGGGAGGGGCCGCAATGGTGAAAGGCCCGCGCACCGCGATGAACAGCGGTCCCCACACCGCGATGAAGAGTGGCCCCCGCTTGCCGCAACTGGAGAAGGCCCTCGCACGAACCGAGGACCCAACACAGCCAAAAATAAATAAATAAATAAATAAATAAAGTAGCTATAAAATTAAAAAAAAAAAAAAAAAAAAAAAAGAACTAGGGATGTGATGTGCAGCTTGATAAATACAGTTACCACTGCTGTGTGTTATATGTGAAAGTTGTTAAGAGAGCAATCTCAAGAGTTCTCGTCACACCATTTTTTTCTATTTCTTTAACTCTGCATCTATAAGAGATGATGGTGTTCACTAAACTTCTTGTGACAGTCACTTCATGATGTATGTAAGTCAAATCATTATGCTGTGCACCTTAAACTTATACACTGCTGTATGTCAACTATATCTCAATAAAACTGGAAGAAAAAGAAATAAAAACGGTTAAGACAGTGAAATTTATGTTACGTGTATTTTACTACAATTAAAAAAACAAAGCAAAACACTGACAACATCAAATGTTGTCAAGGATGTGGAGCTACAGGAACCCTCATTCACTGCTGGTGGGAAATTAAAATGGTGCAGCCACTTGGAAGACAGTTTGGCAGCTTCTTACAAAACTGAACATGCTCTCACCATACGATCTAGCAACCATTCTCTTTGGTATTTATCCAAATGAATTGAAAACTTATGTCTGCACAGAACAACTTGATTTAGAATCGCCAAAACCTGGAAGCAACCAAGATGTCTTTCAGTAGGAGAATGGATAAACTGTGGCCCAGCCAGACGGTGGAATATTCTTCAGCTCAAAGAAGAAATGAGCTACCAAGCCATGAAAAGACATGAGAAAAACCTTAAATGTATATTACCAAGTGAAAGAAACCAACCTGAAAAGATTACACACTGCATGATTCCAACTATATGACTTTCTGGAAAAGGCAAAACTATGGCGAGAGTAAAAGGATCAGTGGTTGCCAGGGGTTAGAGGAGAGAGAGGGCTGCATCGGTGGAGCACAGAGGGCTCTCAGGCCAGAGAGACTAGTCTGTATGGTGGTATAATCGTGGATACGTGCAGTCATACATTTTTCAAAGCCCACCGAATAGGAACACTAAGGGTGACCCCTAATGTAAACTGTGGACTCTGGGTGACGATGGTGTGTAGGTTCATCAGCTGTAACAAAGGTAGCACCTGGTGCAGGATGCTAACGGTGAGGGAGGCTCTGTGTTTGGGTGGGAGGGAGTAGCAGAGAGTATGTGGGAACGCTCTGGACTTTCCGCTCCACTCTGCAGGGAACTGCTCTAAAAAATAAAGTCTATTAAAAAGAAATTCACATCACATAAAATTAACCATTAGCCATTTTAAAGTGTACAATCAGTGGCATTTAGTACATTCACAGTGTTGTGTGACCGGCACCTCTATCCAGTTGTAGACATTTCACCACCACCAAAAGGCAGTTCCTACACAGTTACTCCCCAGCCCTGTCCCCTGAGCCCCTGACAACCACGAATCTAACTTCTGTCTCTATGAATTTGTCTAATCTGGACATCTCATACAAGTAGAATCATATAACACATGGCCTCTTACAACAGACTTCTTTCACTTCACGTTTTTTAAAATTTATCCACGTGGTAGTATGTATCAGTACTTCATTCCTTTTTAAGACTGAATGCTGTTCTGTCGTACGTACAGATCACATCTTCTTTACCCATTCGTCAGCTGACAGACACTTGGGTTGTTTCCACCTGTTGGCTACTGTAACCCGTGCTGCTCAGACCTTGCCTGTACAAGTCTTTGTCTGACTGTCTGTAAAGGGTTCTTCTCTTAACGCTACATCCCTCCCTGCCCTTAGATGAGTGCAGGCAAAGCAGATAAGTGAAGGAAGGGAATAGAAGTAAAGTTAACATGTAAATATCAAATTAACAATATTTACAGTCCTGACTAATAATAACAAATATTTAATACTATTTAAGAAACACCTGTATTAACATACTTTATCTCATATATCTCATATACCTTTATAATTCTGATGTAGAATTACATTATACATTATAATAGATATATCTCATATATCTTTATAATTCTGATGTAGAATTACATTATACATTATAATAGATATATCTCATATATCTTTATAATTCTGATGTAGACTTTATAATTCTGATGTAGACTTTATCACCTGCGTTTTATAGATCAGTAAAGCGAGACTCAGAAGGTTAAATAATTTGTCTGTGTTCACACAGCCAGTGAGGGTCAGCCAGCAATGGACTCCAAGTTTTCCAGACCCCACGCTGCCTCTCCCATCAAACTAGCAGTAGAGGTGAAAGAATGGGTGAGAAGTACACCGCCTTGATAAGTAACTCTCACCAAACGCTTACCTTGGTGAAGTCATCATGCAGAAGCTAATGGTTCAACAACCCTGGCTGTAACCACAAACTCAGAGAACCAAAGAGAGGCGTGGTTTCTCTGGGTGTGTATAGACTGGCCACCAGGGTCACTCCAGGCCCTTCCCCTCAGCTTACTCTCTGAAAGGACGCAGCTGCTCCAGCCCCTACCTGCCCCCAACCCAGTGGACCTGGACGCAACGCACATCCCAGAGTGGGCCCAGGTGTGCACGTACCTGGGGCCGGGTGCCTGGCCCTCTCCTCGGCGAGTCCCTGCAGACACTGGTCCCGCTCTTCCCGCAGCACCTGCAGCACAGCGCACAGCCGAGGGAGGGCTCCCACCTGCAAGCCCAAAGCCAAGAATGCTCGTCACTGCCATGAAGCTGAGTCTAGTACGCAGGGCAGGGCCAGACAATGGAGACTCAAAACGAGGAAGACAAACCAGTGAATATAACAAAAAAAGAGCATGCTCACAGATACAGACAACAAACTAGTGGTTACCAGCAGGGAGAGGGAAGGGGGGCAAGCTAGGGGCAGGGCAGTAAGAGGTACAAACTGCTAGGTATAAAATAAGCTACAAGGATACGTTGTACAACACGGGGTACAGAGCCCATATTTTACAATAACTATAAATGGAGCATAACCTTTAAAAATTGTGAATCCCTAATTGTACACCTATAGCCTATACAGTATCGTACAGCAACTATACTTCAATAAAAAAGACCTGTAAAAAAAGCAATGTAAACTAGAGACTTTGGTTAATGTATCAGTATTAGCTCAACAATTGTAACAAATGCACCACTTTTATGCAAGACATTAGTAATAGGAGACACTGGAGAGGAAGGGTTGAGGGGGTATATGGTCATTCTTTGTACTTTCTGCAGAATTTTTCTGTAAACCTAAATAAATCCTCTCAACAAAATAAATTATATTAATTTAAAAAAAATAAGTGGGAGGAATCAGTTCAGCTAGTTTAAAGACTCGCTGTATAGCTACAGTAATCAAAACAGCATGGTATTAGTAGAAGAATAGGCAACGGTGTTAAAGCGACTGGACAGCTACAGATAACAAAATGAACCTTGAACTAAGACTCATACCTTGTACACAAATTACCTCAAAATGATCATGGACTTGAGCGCAAAACATTAAACTAAAACTTTTAGAAAAAACATAGAAATTCTTCAAGATGTAGGGCCAGGCAAAGATTTCTTATACTTGATACCAAAAGCACGATCCATAAAAAGAAAAACTGATAAATCGGACTTCACTAAAATTTAAAACTTTTGCTCCAAGAAAAACCATGTTAAGAGGATGAAAAGGCAAGCTACAGATGAGGAGACGATATTTGCAATCTGCAAATTAGAACTAATATCTAGAACAGACAGAGAACATTCAAAACTCAATAGTAAACAAATTAAAAAATCTATTTAGGGACTTCCCTGGTGGCGCAGTGGTTAAGAATCTGCCTGCCAGTGCAGGGGAAGCAGGTTCGATCCCTGGTCCAGGAAGATCCCACATACTGTGGAGCAACTAAGCCCATGCACCACAACTACTGAAGCCTGTGTGCCCTAGAGCCCACAAGCTGCAACTACTGAGCCTGTGCTCTGGAGCCTGTGAGCCACAACTACTGAGCCCGTGTGCTGCAGCTACTGAAGCCCGCACACCTAGAGCCTGTGCTCCACAACAAGAGAAGCCACCACAATGAGAAACCCACGCACCGTAAAGAAGAGTAGCCCCTGCTCGCCACAACTAGAGAAAGTCCGCACGCAGCAACGAAGACCCAACACGGTCAAAAAAAAAAAAAATCTATTTAGAACATAGGCAAAATGCATGAAAAGACATTTCAGAAAAGACACACAGATGGCAAATAAGCACATGAAAAGATGTTCAACATTATTAGCTATTAGGTAAATGCAAATTGAAATCATAATGGGGTATCACTACATGCTTATCAGAATATCTAACATAAAAAATGACGACAATGCTAGCAAGGTTGTGGTGAAACTAGGTCACGGACACATTGCTGGTGGCACTGTAAAATGAGGCAACCACTCTGGAAAACAGGTTGACAGTGTCTTAAGAAAAGCTAAACATGCAACTATCATATGACCAGCCATTGCACTCTTGGGCATTTACCCTGGAGAAGTGAAAACTTATATTCACAAAAAAACCTGTACACTACTATTTGTAGCAGCTTTATTCCTAAGAGCCCAAAACTATAACAGTCTAGATGCCTTTCAATGGGTAAATGGTTAAACAAACTATGGTACCTCCATACTCTGAAATTCTACTCAGCAATTAAAAGGAACAAAGTAGTAATACATGGACCAACTTAAATGAATATCCAGAGAAATATGCTGAATGAAAAAAGCCAATCCCAAACGGTTACATACTGTATGATTCCATTTATATAACATTCTTTTTAAAATTTAATTATTTTATATTGGGGTATAGTTGATTTACAACCTTTGTGTTTGTTTCAGGTGTAGAGGAAAGTGATTCAGTTATACGTGCATCCATTCTTTTTCATATTCTTTCCCCATACAGGTTATTAGAGAGTACTGAGTAGAGTTCCCTGTGCTGTACAGTAGGTCCTTGTTGGTTATCTATTTTATATAGAGAAGTGTGTATATGTTAATCCCAAACACTTAATTTATCCCTCCACCCCCTTCCCCCTTTGGTAACCATAAGTTTGTACTCTATGTCTGTGAGTCTGTTTTGTAAATACGTTCATTTGTATCATTTTTTTTTAGATTTCACATCATTTATATAACATTCTTGAAACAGCAAAATTATATCTATAGAAATGGAGACCCTATTAGTGGTTGTCAGGAGTGAAGGGAGGGTGAGGGTGGGAGGGAGGGAGGTATGACTCTAACAGGGCACCATGAAGGGTCCTCAGGGTTGCAGACTTGTTTTGCATCTTGACTGGATCAACATCAGCATCATAGCGGGCCAGTCAAACCCCAGCTCACTTGCAAACACTAAGAAAGAAGTAAACACGCATTGCTATGTGCCACTGAGTTTTCGTGGCTGTTACACAGCACAGCTGACTGGCTAGGAGTGACGTTTCCCGAAAGTGGGTGGCCATGTGCATTGCCGGAAATGAAGAAAGGGGCGCTGAAGCAAAGAGGGTCTTGAGAGCGATGGAACAAGATGAGGAATGAGGGAACACCTACAATGAGAACCCCTCCAAGAAAAACTTAACTTCCTTTGTGTTTTTCCCTGGGACTATGGAAAAATAAACATCCGAAGACAGTTTAACTTTTTCATTCTACATTTTTCTTAAGTTGTAGTAAAATATACATAATATTTACCATTTTAACCGTGGTTTAGTGTACAGAGTTGTACAATGATCACCCCTATCCATCTCCAGGACTTTTCAACTGGCCCAACAGAAGCTCTGTACCAATTAAACAGTAACTATCCGTTACCCTTCCTGCAGCCCCTGGTAACCTCTATTCTACTTTCTGATTCTATGCATGTGTCTGTTCTAGGTACTTCATATAAATGGAGTCATGCGATATCTGCTCTTTTGTGTCTGGCTCATTTCACGTCCACATTGTAGCATCTATCAGAATTTCATTCCTTTTTAAGGATGACTACTATTCCATTGTATGGACAGGCCGCACTTTGTTCATCCATTCATCGCTGGGTTGTTTCCATCTCTTGGCTACTGTGAATAATGCAGCCAGGAACAGAGGTGTACAAATATCTTTTCGAGTCCCTGCTTTGATTCTTCTGGGTACATACCCAGAAGCAAAATGTGTGGATCATATGGTAATTCTGTGTTTACTTTTTTAAGAAACCACCACACTGTTTTCCACAGCAGCTGCCCCATTTTACCTTCCCGCCATCAATGCATAGAGTTCTAATTTCTCTACGTCCTCATCAACCTTTGTTATTCTGTGTTAAAAATATCCATCTTAGTGGGTACAAAATGGATCATCCCACATTTCTTTTACCCTTATCCTTCCATTAAAATTGAATAAACTGGGGCTTCCCTGGCGGTCTAGTGGTTAAGACTCCACGCTGCCAATACAGGGGGCCAAAAAAAATTTTTTAAGACAAAAAAGATGAAGAAGAGAAACAACCATCCTCTATAGTTCACCCCCTTTAAAAAAAAGTATTAAATATAATTTTACTTAAAATTCACAGAAGAAGAAACAAGTGAAGGTGAAAGTATTGCTAAAATTTATATAACATTTTCCTCAAAACAAGAGCTATTAGTACTGTAAAGTTCCCTTTAAACAGTTTTTAAAAATCAAGTTTGTCTCTCAGGGGAAAACATAGGCAGAACACTCTATGACATAAATCACAGCAAGATCCTTTTTGACCTACTCCTAGAGAAATGGAAATAAAAACAAAAATAAACAAATGGGACCTAATGAAACTCAAAAGCTTTTGCACAGCAAAGGAAACCATAAACAAGACGAAAAGACAACCCTCAGAATGGGAGAAAATATTTGCAAATGAAGCAACTGACAAAGGATTAATCTCCAAAATTTACAAGCAGCTCATGCAGCTCAATATCAAAAAAACAGGGGCTTCCCTGGTGGCGCAGTGGTTGAGAATCTGCCTGCCAATGCAGGGAACACGGGTTCGAGCCCTGGTCTGGGAAGATCCCACATGCTGTGGAGCAACTGGGCCCGTGAGCCACAACAACTGAGCCTGCGCGTCTGGAACCTGTGCTCCGCAACAAGAGAGGCCGCGATAGTGAGAGGCCTGCGCACCGCGATGAAGAGTGGCCCCCGCTCGCCACAACTGGAGAAAGCCCTCGCACAGAAACGAAGACCCAACACAGCCATAAATAAATAAATAAATAAACTAACCCCAGTCATTCTCAACTAATTCTTCAAAACAAAAACAAACAACCCAATCCAAAAATGGGCAGAAGACCTAAACAGACATTTCTCCAAAGAAGATATACAGATTGCCAGCAAACACATGAAAGGATGCTCAACATCACTAATCATTAGAGAAATGCAAATCACAACTACAATGAGGTATCATCTCACACCAGTCAGAATGGCCATCATCAAAAAATCTACAAACAATAAATGCTGGAGAGGGTGTGGAGAAAAGGGAACCCTCCTGCACTGTTGGTGCGAATGTAAACTGATACAGCCACTATGGAGAACACTATGGAGGTTCCCTAAAAAACTAAAAATAGAGCTGCCATACGACCCAGCAATCCCACTACTGGGCATATACCCTGAGAAAACCATAATTCAAAAAGAGTCATGTACCAAAATGTTCATTGCAGCTCTATTTACAATAGCCAGGGCATGGAAGCAACCTAAGTGTCCATCGACAGATGAATGGATAAAGAAGATGTAGCACATATATACAATGGAATATTACTCAGCCATAAAAAGGAACGAAATTGAGATATTTGTAGTGAGGTGGATGGACCCAGAGTCTGTCATACAGAGTGAAGTCAGAAAGAGAAAAACAAATATCGTATGCTAACACATATATACGGAATCTAAAAAAAAAAAAAAGGTCATGAAGAACCTAGTGGCAGGACAGGAATAAAGACGCAGATGTAGAGAATGGACTTGAGGACACGGGGAGGGGGAAGGGTAAGATGTGACAAAGTGAGCGAGTGGCATGGACATATATACACTACCAAATGTGAAATAGATAGCTAGTGGGAAGCAGCCTCATAGCACAGGGAGATCAGCTCGGTGCTTTGTGACCACCTAGAGGGGTGGGATCGGGAGGGTGGGAGGGAGATACAAGAGGGAGGAGACATGGGGATATATGTATATGTACAGCTGATTCACTTTGTTATACAGCAGAAACTAACACACCATTGTAATGCAATTATACTTCAATAAAGATGTTAAAAAAATACCAGTCCTATTCGTTCCCCCCCCCCCCGAGCCCTCCCTCCCACAGACCTCCTTCCTCTTCCCAACACCGGCCTGTGGTTTTGGGGGCCTCTCCCCGCTCCCCCGGCCAGAGTTCCATTTCCTGGACTCCCTTTTTCTTTACTCTTCTTCCTTGTTTTACAGAAGCATGTTCTCTAGTAACTTCCTAAGAAAGCACACGGAAGAAGTAAATTTTTGAACCTCTGAAGGAGTGAAAAAGCTCTTATTCACTTAATTATCAAATTAATTAATAATTTGGGGATAGAAAAGTCCAACCTGCAGAGAGAGAAAATAACAAGACAGACCCCAACATAAGAGAGGAAAGATGTCAGGAGAGGGTTCTGTGAGCTATTTTGGACTCTTAAATCCGAAAAGGTAATATCTGGGAGGAGATACAATGAAAACCTGTTGAATTCTGAAGGAGGTGAAGAAACGCATCACTTTGCTCATCACACTTTACAATATAATTACTCACCTGCCAACATTGAGACCGGAAAGGAATAGCTTCAAGGGGGAAACAAGAGAAATACTAGTTTATAGGATGAGAAAGTAAAAGAGGGAACTCGATCTTACAACCAGTTCGAAGCACAAAACGTCATCAAACACTTACTGGGTCCCCAGGACGAACCGCAATCAAAGGCGAACGGACGCGGGTCCTGCTCCCGGAGCTCACCGGCTCCAAGGAGTCAGAGTGGCCCGAGGCGGGAGCGCGAGGGGAAGGCAGCCGCCAGGTCACGATGGACCACCAGCAGCGGCAGGGGCCCCCGGGAGGCGGCTGCACCCGAGAAGTCATCCCCACAGAGCGGAGAGGATGCGGACGGACGTGACAGAGCCGGCGGGGGCCTGAGGGCCGGCTGAGGGCAGGGCCGGCGTGGCTTCCATGATGCGTCTGCTCTGGGTGCCTCGACAGCTCCAAGAACAGGGAAAACAAGGAAACAAGATGTAGGCCTGGGAGCTGAGGTGAGAGAAGTTTGGTTGAGCAAGACTGGGTTTGTGACGCGGTAAGACGGCCAAAGAAGCTCACACGGTAAGAGGGAGCAGACCCAGAAGACCAAGGGCCAGAGACAGCCTCGGGGAACAACCCGCACAGGCTGGGAATAATAGCGTAAGAAAGGACCACGCCAGAGGAGGGACCTTGCGCGAGAGGAGCCAGCCACGCGAGAAGGAACCAGCCACGCGAGAGGAGCTAGCCACGCGAGAGGAGCCAGCCACGCGAGGAGGAGCCAGCCACGCGAGAGGAGCCAGCCACGCGAGAGGGGCCAGCCACGCGAGAGGAGGGGCCTAGCCACTGGAGGGACCATGCGAGAGGAGGAACCTCTGGAGAGGCGTGGTGGGAACAGCGAAAGGTAGGAGCCAAGGCGGGGAAAGGGACAGGGTGTCCTGGCACGGAATGCTTCCAAAGGCTGGGGTCCCATGGGTGTCCTGCCCAGTTTGACCAGGACAGTCTGGGTGTGTGCCTGCTGCCTTGATCTCGTCATTCGTTAACGTCCAGCCCCTCTCATCAGTCACATGGTTCTCGGGTAGACCAAAGACCGCACCCTGTCTAATGAATGTGGCAACACAGGCACTGGTGACTGAAGCTCGTGGGTGGCGGGTGGGAGCCAGGGTGCGGCTGGCTGAGAAATGGGCGGAGGTGGAGGCAGGGGTCGTGGACGCTTCTTCTAAGACGACGCTGGGCGTAATAAGTCAGAGATGGAACTGTGGCCAGAAGGCCCAGAGTGCAGGGGGAGGACCCTGTGCCACCAGGCTTGGGAAGGTTGAGCAGCTGATGGAAAAAGCCAGTCAAGAGGAGGACAGTGAGAACTGGGCTGCCTCTGTGTCGGCTCAAGACACAAGTCACTGAGCGTGGTGGGGGCGGGGGTGGGAGCACGGGTGCAGGGATGGCCGTGGGCCGGAGCAGAGCCTCTGTTCCGCCTGGATGTGTTGTGGACAGGATATCTGTGTCCCCCAACGAATACACTGGTGCCCTAACCCCGGGTGTGGCTCTGTTTGGAGACGGGCCCATAAGGAGGTAATTAAGGTCAAATGAGGTCTAAGGGGGTGGCGCCCAGATCTGATAGGTTAGTGTCCTTATGAGAAGAGACACCAGAGGGCTCACTCTCTCTGTGCCCGCTCAGAGGAAAAGCCATGTGAGGATAAGGCAGTCGTCTGCAAGCCGTCTGGGGAGGGAGGGCTCCCCAGAACACGACCATGCTGGCCCTAGATCTGGGACTTCCAGCCTCCAGAACTATGAGAAGATAAACGTCCACTGTTTAAGGCCCGCAGTCTGTGGTGCTCTGTTATGGCAGCCCTTGTGAAGGAAGGGCAGGAGGAAGGGCACAGGAGGGTACCATTCAGACATATCTGTGAGTGCAAGATGTTGCTCAGAGGAAGTTCTTTCCCTGACTCTCAGGAAATGGGAGATAGACCCGGTCTGCTGAAAATGAAAGAGGAGGTGGTGAGGTCAGAAATCTGAGAAGACACCAGGGGGAGCCTCTGGGAGCCAAGGTAAAGAGAACTGATGCGGGGCACGCAGGGATTCTGGAGAAGTCTGGAAAACTCAGGAATCCTGGCAGCACGACGGGCAGGACATGATGCACCGGGGAGGTCCCTTCGCCAGAGGCCCCTTGGACTCTGTTAGACACGGCCTGTTGAAACTGGGTGGGTCCCAGGAGATCCCTGTTTTCTCGTGTCCTCTCGAATGCTGGGCAGCCCTCTGTTTGTCATGTAAGCAAGCAGATAGGATCTGAGTGTTGTGGGGCTTGCCTTGGGCTGCAGGTTGTTCCAGAGCCCGAGCCAAGGTCAGTGGTGAGAAACCTCAGCTTGCTAAGGGCAGGGGTGCAGGCACCAAACCAGGGGCCACTGCAGGGGCCGCTCTGTGGGCAGAGCTCCAATCCTGGTTATTAAGTCTGCACTTTCAACAAGGGGTGCCAGGAAGAAAGCTCTGCCCATCCCTGGCATGCGGGGAATACTGGGGACGGGACAGAGGGAGGGGAACTCTATCGCATCTCCTAAAGGGGGTGCCAAAGCCTAGAGGACTCCCCTAAACAGTGTGGGAAGCGCACCTCCTGCTGGACTTCGTGACCCCAAGCTCATCTCTGGCCCCCTCAATAAAACGCTGTGTGTAATCCAGTATTTTGTTTATGTTTTACGAAGTGATTAGATTAAACTGAAATTAGTGTCATTTTGCGGTTTGGGGGAGAATTTCACGACAGCGCCTTGGGCACCAGAAACCAGAGCGGCCTCTCTTTGGGAGCAGACGCACATGCTGGCTAAGAACAGCTGGGTTTGGGTCCTCACGCCACCGTGTCCAGCTGGGTGACCTTGACCAATGGCTTCACCTCTCTCTGAGCCTTTGTTTCATGTGCACAGCGAGGATACTGATTGTTGGTGTGAGAAGTAAATCAGACAATGCCAGGAAGGACTGAGCAGAGTACCTGGTGTGAAGTAAGTGCTCAGTAAGGGAAGCCTTCACCATCTTCACCATCATCGTCATCAGTCACGTTAATTTAGGGACAGTAAACACTCAAAAAGAAACCCACAAATACTTCTCAGAATATTGTCCAAAACTCCCAGTGACTTTCCTCTAAGAGGCTGCAGTAGCCAGATCCTCCTGTGACCTTTGCAGGCCTTCCTAAAACTCTGCTCACCCAGCTGCCACAGAGCTCGTCAGCCTCTGGGTCCAGATGCAGCCCAGAGAGGGGTGGGGACCACCATGTGTGCCAGACCCCATCCTTGGAGTTTCTGTGCCGTCAACTGAGAAGGAATGAAGGTGGGGAGGGGGAGTGGGAAGGGAGGGTGGAGAAGCCCAAGGAACCCATGCCCTGGAGAAGTCTTCTTGTCTGGAAATGGGTCTCCATCGGGTACACCTGCTTCTGTCCTCCGGCTCAGATTCCCTGTCACCAACCCCACTACCCTGAATCCAACATCCAGTGACACCGATTGTGAATCCTGTTCACGCGTTTCCCCTGAAACATAACATTTAAGACAGTGGTTCTCAACCAGGGCAGTTTTGCCCTGCCTGCTCCCCGAGGATATTTGGCAGTGTCTGGAGACACTTTGTGTTGGAACGACTTGGAGAGGTGGTACTGGCTTCTGGTGGCTAGAGTCCGGGGACGCTGCTGGACAGCGCACAGGGCACAAGACAGCACCGCCTCCGCCCCACCCCCTGTCTCCACCCCCTCGTTCCCTCCCGTGCCAGGGGAGGGCCTAGCTCTCTTCCCAGCACCCCTTGTGAAAAGCCCAGGTTTAATATCCAGAATTACCACGTCAAAGTTAAGAAACCCTGCTTGAAGGAAAAAGCAGCCCTGCACCCCCCTTAACTCAGGTTCTCGGATGGGCAGCTTGCCAGATGCCCTGGATTAAAAAGCCCTCCCCTGAGTGACGACTCCTCCTTTCCTGACACATTTATGTACAGTTTTGTAAGCAAGGATTGCTTTCAAGATGTCATGCTTCACTACCTGTTGCTATATGAAACTGTCCCAGCTGAGGACAGCCACTATGGATAGCACCATCATTTCATTCACTCACTCATGCATTCATTCAGCCCACACACACTCATTGACTCCCCCTTACGCTGGGACAGGCTCTAGGGACACAGGATGAGCGAGACTAAGTCTCAAGGCTCAAGCTCGAAATGAACATATTGGGGAGGACAGATGTGCTGGTAAATAATGACAATAGTGTTCCAGGTAGAAGTCCTCATGAGAGGCACGGGTGGGGACAGGCGAGCTGTGGCCAGGGTTTCCTACCCAGGTCTCAGAAACCTGCCCCATCAGCCATCAGCACTTGTTAGTCCACTGGCAAGGGACCCTCCCGACATCACCCTGTGTGGAAAGGCGGGGGAGGGGACAGTAATAAGCATTTGGCCTTAGTGACTGCCCCTCCCCCCAGTTAGAAAGATGCCTATGATTTCCCTCAAGAGGGAGCACGAAATGAATAAAGAATTGTTTGAATGCCCTTCAATTTCAAAATCGAATGTCTGACGCCTCAAACAAACAGGAAAAAAAAAGCAGGGTTTCATAGGCTGGGAAATACTCCAACCGAGGTAGGTCAGTTCCACTCCTATTTGTTGAAGGAGTTCTCTGCCAAGAAGTGTGAACCTCAGGTCTGGATAAGCCCATAAAATCACCAGAGAACCAAGACTTACACACAGGAATCCACCTCAAAGAACACAAAGCGGTACAGGAGTGGACGAAAATGCACGTGAAGACAAGGGGCGTCCCGGACAGAGCTCTGGGCTCCAGTCTCAGCGCTGCCACAAACCAGCTGATGTGGAGCAGGTCCCTGCTCTCTGGGGGTCTCAGTTTGCTCCCCTGTAAAAGGAGGTAACTGGACCAGGGCATAATAAGCATCCTTCCAAGGCACACAGAAGACTTGAACCAAGGGGAGGCTCTCTTTTCCCCTCTGTTTATTCCTGAGATAACACCGGGGTCCCCTTGAGATTAAAATGTAGGTTGAACCTCAGTCCTGAAGCCCAGCTACCTGTCGATTTCTTCTGATAACCGCAGAGTTACTGCAGATACTTAAAAAGGAGGCTGGGAGGATCACCAAGAGGGAGCGGCTGCCTCCCAGCCCTGGGCACCGAATAACAACACACCTGGAGGCTGCACCGGGCTTCGAACTGTCCGCACCGTCTCAGGTGGCGTTTCCCCAAAGTGGGAGCTTAGACTAACGAGCGGGTGCTGTTGCCCTAGCACCTTCCAACTCCAGCCCTAGGACAAGAGGCTCCAAGTTACAAGCGAGCTGGGAACAAGCCCCAAAGCCCACCCTGGATGCCACAGAGCCGCCCCTCCTGCGTGCCAATGCTCCCGTCAGCTCGGGAAGCAGGTCTTTCTTGCAGTCAAACAGGACAGGACTACAGGAAGGCGAGGTCACTGGACGCCAGGAAGGACTTGCCCAGGACAGAGACTGCAGACTCAGAATTAGGTTCCCAAGTGCTTTCCCTGGGAAGTTTCTTGCGACAGAGGCCCCGGGGGCCAGTTTGGAGGGCTGGTGGGAAAGAGTGGTTCTGGAATCTGTGCGCCCACTTCCCAACCCCCCGCCCTCGCTTCCAGCCAGCCAGTCTGGGTGCAGCCACTCTCCCATTCACAAATCCCGCAGGGAGAGGCCCGGATTCCCTGGAGTTTCTGAGAAAGAAAGAAAAACACGCCACCCACTCTGCTGCCTTCTCTTTTCTCGGCCAGCTCCTCCCTGGGCCTGGTTTGGGGAGACCAGCTGCTCCCAGGAGTCCCCAGACACACAGACACTGGGGAGCCAAACCCACAGGAGAGGCGAGGGGAAGAGCTGCAGACCCGGTCCCATCACGGAACCAGCAGCGGCTGCGGCCAAAGCTTTCGGAGGTCTTCCCATCCGCAGCCCGGTGTGTGTGCAAATGTCAAGGCTTTGGAGCAGACGGATTGGGTTCCAGTTGTCTTTTCTCGGGGCAAGATTTTTGGTCTTTCCAAGTCTCGCTTTCCTTGTCCGCAAAGTGAGGGTGAAAACATCAACCTCTAAAGGCGATGATGAGGTTTCACGGCAATAACGCAGGCAAAGCGCCCGGCACACAAAACGCACGGCCAGGGGCGGCTCCAGAGCCCCGCCTAGGAGGGCCCCGGAGGCGCAGCCGGGAGGAAGGGGTGGGCTGGAGGGCAAGGGGGTTATCTCGGCGCTGCCTGCGCCCGCGCTCACGCCGATGGTGTTTTGGAGGAGCGGGCCCTCCGGAGAGGAGCGGAGAGAGATCGTAGCTGTGGGGGACGCATGCGGAGGAAGGGCTCCCACTCCCCAGCGGAAGATCTGGGGGCCCCCATCCCCCCACCCCGCGCGGGACCCGCGGAGGCGCGCGTACTCACGGCGTGCGCGGCGCAGGCGAGCAGCAGCAGCGGCGGCAGGAGGGCGCGCATGCTGCCGCGTGCGCTCCCTGGGCGCCCCGACGGCCGCCGGCCCGCGCGCACCGCCCGTTCCGGGCTCAGCGCTCCCCGCCTCCTCTCGGACCCTGGCCGGCCGCCGCGCCCCGGGGAGTCATGGCCCCACCCGGGACTTCGCCTCCTCGGACCAGGTGGCCGCGAGCCACGCCGCCCGGCCGGTTGATAAGGACGCGGCGCGGCGTGCGCTCCTCCGCCCACCGCGGCTGGCTGGGGGCCCGCGCGGAGGTCGGCGGCGGAAGAGGCAGCAGGAGGGCGCGGCCGCAGCGGCTCCCACGGGCTCGGCCTGCCCCGCCGCCACACCCCCACGGGCGGAAAGGGCCCTCCCCAAAGCCCGGGTCAGCCCCGCCGCCGCCGCCGCGCAGCGTGCGCCGCCTTTTAGAGCCTCTGTTCTCCGGAACAATACGTCTAATAAAACCCACCTACCTTCCGGTGAAAGAAGGTGGGGCGAGTGCCCTGTGACACAGCGGGCGCTTGGGAAATCGCTATGGCATCTATTCTGGGGGGCAGCTACTCTATTTCCGATTTTCACTTTATTTTTCTTTCTGATTAGTTACACACGCTCATTCCAGAAAGTTGCACACCCATCACACTGAGAAGCCTTTGATGATCAGGTGAGACGGAGGAAGGCCATCCGGTGTACCCAGGCGTTTGGGGCTGTGCTGGGGGCTTTGTGCTTCCTGGTGTCCCCGGGAGGCTAATTCAGCATCAGGCAGGTGTGTCCGGCAGCCGCTCATCCTGAGTCTGAGGCCTCAGGTGTCCTGGAGGCTGGCTTTTAGCCTCTCGGTACAAGGCATCTTCAAATGGCTTTTGTGGACCCAAGTTTTTCTTCTTCTGCCCTGGTGCCCATTCCCTTTCCTCGTGTCTCTCCTATCTAGATCTTTCTCTCAGGCACTTAAAGTCCGTCAGCTCATTGAATTCCCCCCTCCCCCCACCCGCTCCCGAACACGTGGAGGTGAGGCGAGCTCTGCGTGATTGACGCATTTGGGATAAGGATTGGCCTGAGGTTCTGCACCCGTGCGCACACGCACGCGCACGCACAGCGCTCCCACTAGCAGAGAGCCCATAACTGGATTGCCCTGGGCCAGGCTGTCATTGGAGGTCAAGGTTCTGACTGCCTTGATCCAGTGTGGTCAGTGGCCGGTGGTGGTTTTCATCTCATTCCAGCCCACAAGGATAAGCCACATTCTCCACCAGTATCAGTGACAAACCCACTTGCCTGCAAGTATAAGCCATATTCTCCAAGACCAACGTTATCACTAATAAAAGTGATATTGGGCCCCATCTGTCTTAATCGTATTTCTCAACTGGTTCAAGATTCAGGCTGGAAAAAAAGTTATCATCTGGGTTTCCCTAAACCCTGACGTCATAAACGTGCATTAGAAAGTGCGTGAGTCAAAGACGCGCCATTCTTACTGTGTGGACTTTCGTGTTACTTGAATAGTTTCTGTAACCACCGTGCGTATTGCTTTTTCGATGGAAAGACAAAAAAAGGAAACAATACAAAATGCAGTCTGTGCTCTATACCGGAACCTCGTGATCGCCAGTGAAAAAGCAAAAGGACATTTGTTCTGGGCAATTCAATCAATTTCTGGCCTGTGGCAAGCCATTCTTCCTTAAATAGGATGCTCTGTCTCTCAGGGTATTGAGAAAAAGATCTGAAATGCTCTGTGGGAAGCCGTGGATGCAGTCAGTGGCTTTGTAAAACCTGCCTGAGAAAACAGTTTCAGGATAGGAGTGGAAGGGAGAAGGTAGGGAACTAACCACGTATTTAATACCCGCCATGTGCTAGGGAGTCTTTTAATAATTTGGGGTGTGTTACCGTAGCCAGTCCTCCAAGACTCAATGAGAGGCATTCACTTTCTTTGATGAATAGGATGGAAACTGGAGGCTTGGGGAAGATAAACACTTGCCCCAGTAACACAGCCCAGGACTGAGCCCAAAGCCCCGGCCCTGCATCCTTCGCGGGGCGCTAGGATTTCTCTCAGTCGTGAAGATGACTTCCTTACCCTCAGGGTTTCCAAAGTTCTTTTGCCTGCAGCTTCTCATTTGATCCTCAAAACAACTCCGGGGGTCGGTAGGACCAACGATCAGGGGCTGCAGGAGAGGGAGACCCCATGGCTCACATGGTTTCATTGAAGAGTTTAATGAAAGGACACCGTGCAGAGGTGTGGGCAGGACCAAGGGAACCAAGAGGGGACGTGAGGTGCCAGGGGTCAGCAGCAGTGGGCCTGACGGGCGACAGAGACTCTCTCCTTGACCACACTGTGGTCGGGCTCCTCTGAGCCTCTTCTCGACTAGGCTCTGACCTTGGCCCCGTCTGTCTTTGGCGTGCACGCCCAGCCTCAACAAGACTCTGGCCGTCGGTTACTGGGAATCCTCCCCGCTTGATGTCTGGTCAAGCTCCCCGTCCCCCACCTTTGATGTCTCATCCTGCCCTGCCTTCAGCAAGAAGGCTGTTCACTCAGTTTAGCAGGAAGTCTCCCTGCCTTGACGTCTCCTCTTAGTAGTCTTCCATACACTGCCGCCCTCACCCTGCTCCCTGGCTACGAATCCCCATTTGTTCCTGTTGTATTTGAAGTTGAGCCCCAGCTCTCTACCCTATTGCAATACCTCTGTTGTAACAGTCTTTTTTTAAATTAATTTTTATTGGAGTATAGTTGACTTACAATGTTGTGTTAGTTTCTGCTGTACATACAGCAAAGTGAATGTTATACGTATACATATATCCACTCTTTTTTAGACTTGTTACCCATATAGGTCATTACAGAATATTGAGTAGAGTTCCTTTTGCTATACAGTAGGTTCTTATTAGTTATCTATTTTATATATAGTAGTGTGTATAAGTCAATCCCAACTTCCCAATATATCCCTCCCTCCCCTTATCCCCTGGTAATCTGGATGTTTGTTTTCTACAGCCGTGACTCTACTTCCGTTTTGCAAATAAGTTCATTTGTACCCTTTTTTTAGATTCCACATATAAGCAATATCGTATGGTATTTGTCTTTCTCTGTCGGACTTAACTTCACTTAGTATGACAATCTCTAGGTCCATCCATGTTGCTGCAAATGGCATTATTTCATTCCTTTTTATGGCTGAGTAATATGCCATTGTGTATATATACCACATCTTCTTTATCCATTCCTCTGTCTATGGACATTTAGGTTGCTTCCCTGTCCCTGGCTATTATAACACTCTTGAATAAAGGCTTCCTTACTGTTTTGACAAGAGGCAGAATAATCTTCCTTTAACAAGGAGCAAAGAGGGAAAGCAGTGTCCCCCGAAGTTGGCAAGAGCTGCCCTTGGGAATGCAGCCCCTGTCACAACTGTGGCCTGGCAAGGGGTCAGGTTGGGATAAATACCCTGACCTCTCTTCTGCCCGTGGAAACTCCTGGCGATGTCTTCCATCGGCTGGAACCCAAAGCCAGAAACAAGGCAGACAGAGGGGGAAGAAACCGTCCACAGAGTTTAACCTCCTGCGTGGAGAAGGTAGGGATGAGGCAAAAGGAGAATAACCCCTCTTGGATATATCATTGTACCCATTTAACAGATGAAGAAGCCAAAGTGGATGGGGCCAGAGGTCCAGATCACACAGGACTGTCTGTACTGAAACGCTGGTCTTTTGATTCCCAGCCCTGAGTTGTCTCCATCACGCTTATACCCCTTACACCTGAATCTAGTGATGGAAAATCAGAGCAATGATTTACTACCCTTTCGAAGTCCTGGGGACTAACTGGGCTCGGCAGGCAGTTCTGGTTCGGGGTGTCTCACGTGGTCGCAGTCAGAGTCACCGTAAGACATGCTTGCTTGGATGGCTGGGGCTGGAGTGGCTGGGGTTCCTCGGTGTCCCCCTCTACCTCTGCGTGGATCTCTGCGTGCTCCCTCCACACGGTCCCAGCGTCAGGCAGCTTCAGGGTGCCTGGGCTTCTTCTTTTTTTTTTTAACTTATCTTTTATTTATTATTTATTTATTTATTTTTGACCACACTGTGTGGCATGTGGGATCTTAGTTCCCCGACAAAGGATCGATCCTGCGGCCCTTGCATTGGAAGCCCAGAGTCCTAACCACTGGACCACCGGGGAAGTCCCCTGCCTGGGCTTCTCACATCGTGGCTCTTGATCCCCAAGGTGCTTGTCCCAAGAAAGAGCAGGTGGACAGTGTACCGTCATTTATGACGCAGCCGCGGAGGTCATGCAATGCTGCTTCCGCTGCTTTCTGTCGTCTAGACAATCACAGAAGCCGCCCCGGTTCAGCGCGAGGCAGGATAGATGCCGCCTCGTGATGGGAGAGTAGGCAGATCCTGGAGGGGCACGTGAGACCCTAAGTACTGCTAGGTGGAATGTGGAAAGAAACTGTATGTCCACCCTCTAAATTCATTATAACCCCTATGAGCGACAGAGAGGGGCGTCTCTTTGATTTTGATGATTTTCTAGGTCTTCAGTTCTATCCCTTTCTCCAGGTTACACTGCAGAGGTGGAGTGGGGCATATAAACCTAAGTCATGACCACCTCAAACCCTAGAAGTCATGTTCTCACAACAATAACTTAAAAGTTACCCTGAAACTCTAATTTGAAAAGATATATTCACCCCAATGTTCATAGCAGCACTATTTACAGCAGCCAAGACATGGAAGCAACCTAAATGTCCATCGACAGAGGAATGGATAAAGAAGATGTGGTATATATAAACAATGGAATACTACTCAGCCATAAAAAAAGAATGAAATAATGCCATTTGCAGCAACATGGATGGACCTAGACATTATCATACTAAGTGAAGTAAGTCAGAAAGAGAAAGACAAATACCGTATGATATCATTTATATGTGGAATCTAAAATATGATACAAGTGAACTTATTTACAAAATAGAAACAGACCTACAGATATAGAAAACAACATAAGTTTACCAAAGGGGAAAGGGGGTGGAGGAAGGATAAATTAGGAGTTTGGGATTAGCAGATACAAACTACTATATATAAAATAGATAAACAACAAGGACCTACTGTATAGCATGGGAACTATACTCAATATTTTGTAATAACCTCTAATGGAAAAGAATCTAAAAAGAATATCTATCTATCTATATATTATATATCTGAATCAGTTTGCTGTACACCTGCAACTAACACAACATTGTAAATCAACTATACTTCAATGAAAAAAAATTTTTAAAGTTACCCTGAGGATGGGAGATCCCGTATTTGGTTCCAGGGTAACTTGTTCCCTAACTGTTTCATACAGATATTCTTATCACCCCTGTAAGGCAGAATGTAAGGCTAAATACTGAAGGGCACCAGAACATCACCCCAAATGTGTCACTTTGGCATAAGGATTCTTTTGAGCTAAAGGGAATTGAGAACCAGCAGACACAGGAAACGCTCTTCACCTCCCCAGAACTGCCCAAAAGTAAAGTACAAAGGTGCCCTTTTGTAAAGGAAATTTCCATTTATAAGAAGTCTCTAACAGGAAGAGAGCTACTCCTGAAGACGAGTCTTATCACCTGAGAGAGTCTTACCTGCACAGCGAGACAAACCTCATTCACCATCCAGCCACCCCTCCTTCCTAGCTCACCTCCCCACCCAGAAGCACCGAAACCACTTTTCCTTTGTTTAGCCTAAGACGGTATATAAACCTCAATCATCTGGGGACTTCCCTGGTGCCCAGTGGTGAAGACTCCGCGCTCCCAAAGCAGGGGACCCGAGTTCGATCCCTGGTCAAGGAACTAGATCCCACATGCCGCAACTAAGACCCGGCGCAGCCAAATAAATAAATAAATATTTTTAAAAATAATAAATAAACCTCAATCATCTGGCTGCCTCCTGGACTCTGGTTTCCTTGTGAAAGTCCGTGCATAAGTGGGTAATTAAAACTGTTTTTTTCTCTTGTTAATCTGTCTTTTATCAGATTGATTCTCACAGGCTTCAGCCATTGAACCTGGGAGGGGAGAGGGAATAAGATTTCTCCTCCCCTACAATGCAAATCCCCACCCCCTACCAAAATGAAATATAAACATTTCCCTGGCATCAAAAGGGAAAGAGAGCTTTTCTTCTCTCCCTTTTCTTTCAACATTTCCTCTAGAAAACTTATAAATCCCATTTGTCTCTTCGAGATGTATGTAAATGTTTATAAAAGCTCAATAGCCTCTTGCCAGTTTTGCAACCCAGGAATGTCTTTCATGAAGGTCTTGGAACCATCTCTTTGCAATGTGAATGTCAAGGAGGATGGTGCCTGTCTTCCTAAAACTGTGGGAGTTTAGCCCAAGCACTTGGCTCCAAGTGGTAATTTCCTGCTTGTCAAAAAGATAGGAGAAGTTTTATTTTTCCTTTGGTAAAGACCATTAGCATGTGTGCTATGGATTGTGTCTGTCTGGCTTTATAAAAGGGTAAGATTTCTATTTGTCTTTGCCATGGGATTGCCAGTGATGTGCATCAGAGTCTGGTTATTAATGGTCACTCAATAATAAAACTGATTCATTCTTTTCTTCATTTTGTGGAGAGGGGTCACGTGGTTGGCTGGAGATTTATTTTTAACTACTTCAACAAGAAATTAGGAGATATATTTATATATATATATATATATATTTTTTTTTTTGGCCTGTTGTCAATAGCGATAAACACTTGTTAGAGAACTTAACTAAGCACATCCACTCAGTGCTTATTTACTGAGCAGCTACTCTGTTCCAGGTGCAGTGCCACACCAACAGAGGCCTGGGGAAATTGCCTGCACGAAGCCCATGGTGCTGTGATTGCACCCCCCTCCCAGGAGGCCGGGAAGGATGACTGAGGCTGGTGGTCAAGACTTCAGAAGTTTGCACAACCACACATTTAACAAACCTATTGGTTGGCTGAAGTAAGCAACTGCAGAATGTATGGTGGGTATCATAAACTGGGATAAATTCTATGGGAGCGTATACATACTAAAGGACCAGACTAAGCCTTGAGGGTTAATGTATTAGGCTGTCATGTCACTCATCATTTTTGTAGATAAATTACATTTGGATAGTGATGATTTTACAAGGTTCAACCTCCTAGGCGTGTGTTGGTGTGTCTGGCCAACCGCCATTCCCTCTTCTTCTGCTACAAGGAGCTCCCTTGGCCATCCCCACTCGCAGACCACGTGGCTTGGGTGGGGCTTGCACCACCGGCAACCCAGGCGTAAGCATGTGACCCAGACCTGGGCAAGGAGAGTCGCCCCCACCAACTGACCACAGTGACTGCTTCAGCGATGGACACACGGCTGAAGCAGGGCCAATAGGAGTGGCACCAACAGAACCTACGTGATGGCATATTACGCAGAAGCTGGTAGCAAGATGGCAGCCTTTCAACGTTATGGAGAGACCCAAGGGACAAAGAAGCCATCCTCTGGCACCCGCACGCAGCTCTGGCGGACACCTCGATAGATAGGTAGGTAGGTAGATAGATACGTAGATAAATAGATAGATAATTTTTATTACTTTATTTTATTTTTAAATGAAGTATCGTTGATTTACAGTGTTGTGTTAATTTCTGCTGTACAGCAAAGTGAATCAGTTATACATACATATGTATTCTTTTTCATATTCTTTTCCATTGTGGATTATCACAGGGCATTGAAGAGAGTTCCCTCAGACTGATAGTTTTTAAACTTTTATTTTTTTAACTTTTGAATTCATTTCTGTCACTTGTAACAAAAAGAGCCCTGCATACACTATGGAAGCTTCCCAGGGCAGTGATGCTTGAGCTGCAGGGGCTGGTTTGGGGGCGGGGGGACGAAGAGAGTGCTGGGGGAGGGGTGGGAGGGGGGGTGAGGAGCTGGCCTGGGGGTCCAGCTCTAAGCCCCCTGAGCGACTGCACCAGTGAAACCTCACTGAACTTGCTCTGCCCCTGCAGCTACTCAATGAACCAAGCAAAAAGGCCTGTTCTGCCCTGCGTGTGGGCTCCTCTGGGACTCAGGCTCACGCACTGTAGATGAGCCGTAAATGATGGGCCGGCACGCTTTCCTATTCCGTGCTGAAGTGCAAAGGTGCACGCTGACGTTTGCGTGAGCTTTTAGGGCTCGGGCTCACTGGTTACTGTGGCATGGGCACTGGCTTTTTCAGGAAAGCAGTTTTTACTTGACCTCTCTAACTTCCCTCCTCCATTTGTCAGCATCCTTTTAAACATTTGTATGAAATATTAGCATTAAAACGGATCAGATAAAAGAGAGCAAATAAAACCACGTCTGAAAGACAGTGTTGCTAGTGCTGTCCAGGCCTTATCTTCACTGGGCGGAGCAAAGGAAGGTCAGGTGCACGCTGGCCTCCCGGAGGCTCACTGCGTTTCTGCCTACTAAGGCGGTTTGACTTGGCACACAGAAAAGAAGGTTGGCAGCAGACAAACTTGGATTCAGTTCCTAACTTCGTCATCAATTACTGTGACCCTGGGCAAGTTACTTCAGCCCTTTAAGCCTCGATTTCCTCATCTGTAAAGTAGGGAAAATAATACCAATCTTTCAGCATTGTATGAGGTTGAAAATAATCCAGTGCAATTAAATTATCTAGAGATACTAATTAAGATGCATGTGGTGGGACTTCCCTGGTGGCACAGTGGTTAAGAATCCGCCTGCTAATGCAGGGGACACGGGTTTGAGCCCTGGTCAGGGAAGATCCCACATGCCGTGGAGCAACTAAGCCCGTGCGCTACAACTACTGAGCCCATGTGCCACAACTACTGAAGCCTGCTTGCCTAGAGCCCGTGCTCTGCAACAAGAGAAGCCACCGCAATGAGAAGCCCGCACACCGCAACGAAGAGTAGCCCCCGCTCACCGCAACTAGAGAATGCCTGCACTCAGCAACAAAGACCCAACTCAGCCAAAAATAAATAAATAAATAAATTTTAAAAATTAAAAAAAAATAAAAAGATGTGATACACACACAGACACACACACACACAATGGAATACTACTCAGCCATAAAAAAGAATGAAATAATGCCATTTGCAGCAACTCAGATGGACCTAGATATGATCATACTAAGTGACATAAGTCAGACAAAGACAAATATCATATGATTTCACTTATATGTGGAATCTAAAAATATGATACAAATGAACTTATTTACAAAACAGAAATAGACCCACAGACATAGAAAACAAAATTATGGTTACCAAAGGAGCTAATGGGGGGTTGGGAGATAAATTAAGTGTTTGGGATTAACATATACACACTACTCTATATAAAATAGATAACCAACAAGGACCTACTATATAGCACAGGGAACTCTACTCAATATCTTGAAATAACCTATAAGGGAAAAGAATCTGAAAAAGGATATATACATATATACGAATTACTTTGCTATACACTTGAAACTAACACATTGCAAATTAACTATACTTCAATTTAAAAAAATTTTAAAAAGGAAATACAGCTTAAACCTGGCTCTCTCCTGGGATACTTGCCCTGTGAACCCAGCAACCACGTTGTGAAGAAGTCCAGGCCACTTGTTGGTATTTTGGGCAAGATCCTGGTTTACGCTTGTAGCTGGCAGCTTTAGTGTCAACTGCCTTCCGACAACTTCACCTCCCCGATTTCAGGTCTTCCAGCTGAAGCCCCAGACATTATGGAGCAGAAACAAGCCATCTCTGCTGTGCCCTGTCTGAACTGTCCCACAGAAATCGTGACAGATAGTAAGTGCTTGCAGTTTTTTTTAAAAAATATTTTTTGACTATTTACTTACTTATTGGCCACACCACGTGTCATGTAGGATCTTAATTCCTGGACCAGGGATCGAACCCATGCCCCCTGCAGTGGAAGTGCAGAGTCTTAACTACTAGACCATGATGGAATTCCCTGTAGTTGTTTTAAGTCACTAAGTTTTGGGGTAATTTGTTATGGAGCAATACATGATGAAAACAACATAAAATTTTTTTAAAATTCTGCCAGGCAAAAACCATTAACAGCAAAGTCAAATGACAAGTGCTGGAAAAATTTTTGCAACACTTATCAAGGAATGAAAGACAAATTGCCTGATATATAAAGAGCTTCAACAAGTCAACAAGAAAAAGATCAAGAACCCAACGGAAAAATGAGTAAGGGACATGGATTACAGAAAAGGAAACGCAAATGTCTCCTAAACATGTGAAAACATGCTCACATTCACTGATCATTAGAGAAATACAAAACCAAACCAAACTGAAATACCATTTTTCACCTATCAGATTGGCAAAAGTATGAATGTTTTGTAATATATTCTGTTAGTGAGGCTGTAAGAAAACAAATGACCTCATACTTTGCAAGTAGGAGCAAAAATTAATGCAAAGCCCATGATGGGTGACCCAACAATAGTTATCAATAGGACAGAGGCACAGACCCTTTGGCCTAGCACTTCTACTTCAGGGACGTTTCCTACAGATATACTCACATGTACGTGAATGAATATATGCAAAAGTTTGTAGAAATGATATATGCATTGTATAAATCATTATAACACTTTTTTTTTTTTGGCTGCATTGGGTCTTCGTTGCTGCGCACAGGCTTTCTCTAGTTGCAGTGAGCGGGGGCTACTCTTTGTTGCGGTGCGCGGGCTTCTCATTGCGGTGGCTTCTCTTGTTGCGGAGCACGGGCTCTAGGCACGTGGGCTTCAGTAGTTGTGGCCCGTGGGCTCAGTAGTTGTGGCTCGCAGGCTCTAGAGCACAGGCTCAGTAGCTGTGGCACACAGGCTTAGTTGCTCCGCGGCATGTGGGATCCTCCCGGACCAGGACTCAAACCCATGTCCCCTGCATTGGCAGGCGGGTGCTTCACCTCTGCGCCACCAGGGAAATCCTACAACATTGTTTATGATGGTGAAAGATCAGAAACAACCTACATATCCAACAATAGGGGACAGGTTACATAAAATACTGAATATACACAGCCATAAAAAAAGAATGAGGAGGTACCTTATGTACAGATATGGAATGATTGTTACGGAACGGTCCATTCGCCGGACACACAGCAAGCCAACCACTAGACGCCAAGGTTTACAGCAGAGAAAGAGTTTATTCACAAGGCAGCCAAGTGAGGAGATGGGAGAATCAGTCTCAGATCCACCTCCCCAAAGGCAAGGGGCTTGGGATATTTATGGGATAAGCAGGGTGGTCTTAGGCGTGAGGAAAGGGGATTGGAGGTAGAGGAAAGGTGAGGTAATCGCTGTTCTGTGCAGGTGCATCTCGGATACCTGCTTCTGGATATTCAAAATGGAGGCACTGACCATGATTGGGGGGTGGGGTTTTCCAGTCCCCTGAGGTCAACAGGCCATTCATAGGGCATCTGCACAGGCCCAGTTTTAGGGTCTGTGGTCTCAGCCAGCCCCAGCTGGCTCACACAGGGCAGGAACTGAAAGGTCTCGTAAAATAAGTGGGCTGAGTGAGGCTGGGAAGGTATGCAATTAAAGAGAGAGAGAGAGAAAGGAAGGGAGGGAAGGAGGGAGGGAGGAAAGAAACTAAAGCAAACGTCATCAATGAAGGCTGTTGACGATGAAGACAGAAGCAAAGTGCTTTACGAGCTGTGCCCTTAGCTATTGTTCTGTAAGACAAGTTCAAGAATTTCTATTAGTTATCAGCTCCTGTGGACTCTGTGGGGCACAGTTTCATGATCACTCAGATTTATTGTAAGTGGAAAAAAGAGGAGACAGAAGAGTGAGAAATTTGGCTTTTAAATAGGGGATGAACTGCTTACAAATAGAACCATACATATAATTGCTTGTGTATGCATAGCATATGCCTGGAAAGATAAATAAGAATCTGGCAACATGTGTTACCTCTAGGAAAGGGAACCTGGTGGCTTATGGACAGGGGTAGGGGGGAGATTTTTTTACTTTTTGAATTTTGAACCATATGAATATATTGCCTATATTTCAAACACATATGTGTGTGTTCTAAATATATATGTGTGTGTGTATATGTGTGTGTGTATATATATGTGTGTGTATATATGTGTGTGTAGGTATATGTGTGTGTATATATGTGTGTGTATATATATGTGTGTGCATGTATATATATGTGTGTGTGTATATACATGTGTGTATGTGTATATATGTGTGTGTATATGTGTGTGTATATATATGTGTGTGTGTTCTAAATATATATATGTGTGTGTGCATGTGTATATATATATGTGTGTATATATACGTGTGTGTGTATATACATGTGTGTATATATGTGTGTGTATATGTGTGTATGTGTGTATGTATATGTGTGTATATGTGTGTGTATATATGTGTGTGTATATATGTGTGTGTATATATGTGTGTGTATATATATGTGTGTATGTGTGTGTATGTATACGTGTGTGTATATGTGTGTATATATATGTGTGTGTGTATATGTGTGTGTATATATGTGTGTGTATATATATGTGTGTGTGCATGTATATATATGTGTATATATGTGTGTGTGTATATGTGTGTGTGTGTATATATGTGTGTGTGTATATGTGTGTGTATGTATATATGTGTGTGTGTATATGTGTGTGTATATATATGTGTGTGCATGTATATATATGTGTGTGTATATGTGTGTGTATATATATGTGTGTATGTGTATATATGTGTGTATATATATATGTGTGTGTGTTCTAAATATATATATGTGTGTGTATATATATTGTGTGTGTATATATGTGTGTGTGTGTATATGTGTGTGTGTATGTGTATATATATGTGTGTATATATATGTGTGTGTATGTATATATGTGTGTATATATATGTGTGTGTATATATGTGTGTGTATATATGTGTGTGTGTATTATATATAGTGTGTATATATGTGTTTGTGTGTATATATATGTGTGTTTGTGTATATATATGTGTGTGTGTATATATACTGTGTGTATATATATATGTGTGTTTGTGTATATATATGTGTGTGTGTATGTGTATATATGTGTGTGTGTGTATGTATATATGTATATATATATATATATATATATATATAAGTTTAGGACTCTCTTGGCATAATTCATTAATGACTTAATTCTCTGAATATTTTGGCGGTCCCACCACGTGCCAGGCAGTGTGCAAGGTGATGAGTATATGGTGGTGAGCAAGTCAAACTTCACTGAGCTTATGGTCTAGGAAGACAGACGTCAAAGAGGTAAAGCCATCAGTCTAGAATCACGCACTGCGAAAAATGCAATGAAGGAAAAGAACCTGGGGCTGGGAGAGAGGATGATGGGGTAGGACATGATTTAGCTAGGGAAGCCAGGAAAAGCCCCTCTAAGGAAGGGATCCTTAGGCTGAGTAGGACTTAGCCAAGTTTTCCATTATTCATTGCTGCAGCTAGATGTATCCCAGAGCTTGCAGGCTTGAAACAACAACCATTTTATTCTATTGCATGAATTTTGGGGTCAGACATTCTGGCAGGACTGGACTGGGCAGTTAAAGTAGTCCCAGACCCACCCAGATTCAAAGGGAGGGCACAGGGTCCCCACCTCTCATGGGAGAGTGTCAGAGAACCTTCAGCCAGCTTTAACTCACCACACCAGGCAAAGGGCTGTGGGGGGAGAACAGTGGAGCCGGGGGTGAGGGAGAAGGTGGAGAGAGGAGCCAGCAGTCAGGTCCTGCAGAGCCTTGAATGCTATGTTAAGGATTTTGAATTTTATTTTCTGCACAATGTGAAGCCACCGAGGAGTTTCTGGCAAGGAAATTCACAGCTCCCCTGTGCATCAGCTTCCGCGTCTCTTGTCACACCCATCTCATTGCATTAGTTTGGCAGAGGCGGGGATACCCTTGTATTCTGCTCACTGCAAACGCTAAGTGAAATAAATGTGAAATACATAAATGAATTGATTAAATAATTGATGATCTAGAACAGCTGGAATTGTACGGCATCAGTTCAGCCATTTCCAAACTTTAATGTGTCCATGAATCTCCTGGGGAGGGGGGTCTTATTAAAATGCAGATTGTGATTCGGGCGTTCTGAGGTGACCTGAAATTCTGCATTTCTAACAAGCCTCTGTGCTACCACTTTTGAGTAGTGAGTGTTTAGACATCATTGTATGTCAGAATGTTTTCAGCTGAAAGAAAGAGGTCATGGGATTTGGGTACCAAACAATCAGAGTTGAGATGACATCATCCAGGTGGAGTCTCCTTCCTGCTCTGCTATCCTCACCACCGCCACCTTCACCATAGCACTAGGGCCCCTCAGTGCCTCTGGGGGCTGCTGCACTTTCAAGGAATCACTTCTGGATACTACACTGTCCAGAAAGAGAAAGATACTGTATGTCTCTTTCTTAGGAGAAAGGAAGCCTTTTTCCAGGGTCCCCCGGCAGCCTTACCCTAATGTCTCTGTGGCCAGAATTGAGTTGCATACTCAATCATAAATCAGTCGTGGGCAAGAAGATTGGGAATTCGATGATTGGTATAGACTAATCAGAATCTAAGTGGGGTCTACGGAACTGGGGATTAGGGAGAAATCTTAGCAAAGCTGCGGTTCTGTTTGTAAGAAAGTGGAAGCAGATGACCAACAGCGAACACTACACAATAATATGCAATTTGCTTAATTGATTGTACAGAGACCTACATGTTATATGTATATCCCTATCTATCTATCTTTACATATAAAATAGGGAATTTGGCAAATTTATTTAAAAACTTAAGGGAAAATCAGGGAATTCCCTGGTGGTCCAGTGGTTAGGACTCTGCGTTACCACTGCTGAGGGCCCAGGTTCGATCCTTAGTCCAGAAACTAAGATCTTGCAAGCTTCGAGGCGTCGCCAAAAAAACAAAAAACCAAAACAAAACAAAAAACTTAAGGGAAAATTTTAAAATGTTACCCAATACCCCTTAAAAAGTGTATGGAGATAAGCATTTGATGATTTGATCTCAGGTGGAAAGGTCCAGGAATATGGGAAACATAATACTTGTTCTGAAATCTACATCCTTGTTGGGGCAACAAAACAGAAAAGTAAAAAGCAATCTACTATATAAGCAAGTGAATTAATTTTTTTGCCCACTTGACCAACAGTTACTGGGTACTCACTCTGATCAAAGAACTGTGCCAACGGCTGTGGGAGATGCAAAGAGAAGGCACGGTCTCCTCCTCCTAAGAATTCTGCAGCTTCAAACACACACATAATGATGGGTTTGGCATATAAAAAGTTCCCCCAGGGCTTCCCTGGTGGCGCAGTGGTTGAGAGTCTGCCTGCCAATGCAGGGGACACGGGTTCGAGCCCTGGTCTGGGAAGATCCCACATGCCGCGGAGCAGCTGGGCCCGTGAGCCACAATTACTGAGCCTGCGCGTCTGGAGCCTGTGCTCCGCAACAGGAGAGGCTGTGATAGTGAGAGGCCCGCGCACCGCGATGAAGAGTGGCCCCCGCTTGCCGCAACTAGAGAAAGCCCTCGCACAGAAACGAAGACCCAACACAGTCAAAAATAAATAAATAAATAAAAATTTAAAAAAAAAAAAAGTTCCCCCAAAATGACAGAACAAAGTGGATGGGAGCCCAGAGGAAGGAAACACTCCTTCTGGTCTGGATGGTTAAGGAGCAGGTAGAGGATACACCATCTCTAGTGATACCCTTGAAAGATGGGGAGATTTTTAATCAGGGGTGATGGTAGGGAGAAGGGAGGCGCTGGAAAATGGGAAGATGGGAAAAATGAGCATTCCAGGGTGGGGGGAGGGGGGAGGGGCACAAAAGCACATGCAACACAAGTGATGTGGGTTTGGGAAAGGCAGGTAGCCTTATTGGATTCCTACGATAATCTCTTATCAACATGAAGCCATAAATAACATCAAGTAAGTGCCAAGTCATACAAGGAGGGAGCAAGACATGGACAGCTCCTAGGAAGAGAGACCTGAGCCGTCTGTGTAAGGAAAAATGTCCATGCGTGAGCAGGGTGGAGTAAACAGGGCAAGAGGTCTGGGGAGCTGGCCCAGTTTCATGGTTTATAACCCCTAAATACCATTATTAAACAGAAACAGTTTCTTCAATGAATAAATTGCAACAACAACAAAAAGACATGGAGAGAGAATCTATTGATGAAGAGACCTAAAGGACATATCAATCTATTGTAATGTGTGGATTCTATTTGAATTGTGATTCAAAGTGTCAAACTAAAAAAATATTTTATGACGTTTATGAGACAATTGAGTACCCAGTATTTGAAGATGTTAAGAAATTATTGTAATGTTTTAGGTACTGATTGTGGTTATATTTTTAAAACGAGGCCTTTTCTTTTGGACGTATATTCTGAAATATTTATGGTTGATACGATGTCTGGGATTTCAGACATCAAAAAAATACAGGGAGTAGAGGAAAGGTAAAGATGAAACAAGATTGGCCATGATTTGATAATTGTTGTGGGTTGGTGTTGAAGGTTCATCATACTATTCTGCCTGTATATGTTTGAAATTTGTCATAATAGAAAGTGTATATGTTTGAAATTTGTATATGTTTGAAATTTGTCATAATAGGAAGTGTAAAGTGAACTATATTACAGTAGGATGTCTAGGACTGAATGTCCCTCGGGGAAGCTCCACCCACTGAGCCTGGTAAGCCCCGCCCTTCGGCCCCGCCCCTTCGGCCCCGCCCCATCAGCTTCAGCACCACCCCCTTAAGCCCCGCCCGTTTCAGCCCAGCTCTCCCGCCGTCTGCTCTCAGGGTATCCAGTTTATGGTGTGTTCCGACTTCCTCGTGTCCGCTCGGGAATTCTTTGTCCTCAGACCCTATAAGTCGCTCTCTTTGTTCTTCCCCAGGCCGGAGAGACTGCTCCGAGTCCCCAGAACTGACCCACGGCCTCCAGACCTCCAGCAGAGGCCGCCCGGGTCCCCCCACGTCCCAGGGGAGTTTGGTCGCGTCCGGTCGTGACCCAGGGAGCGCGTCCGCGTCGTCATGGCGACGCTCGGGGAAGGTGGCGGCGCCCGCGGAATCCAGCCCGGGAACCCGCTCCGGGGTGAGCGGCCTGGGACCTGGGGCCGTGGAGGCAGCCTGAACCCCGGACGGGTGTCCAGCCGCAAGTCAGCCTGGGTGGGGGGCGGAGGAGAGCCCGGGCCCAAAGCGTTAAATGAGGATGCGGGCGGCGCGTGGGTCTGGGTTCGACCCTGCTCTGGAGTAAAGGGGTGCTGAGGGGAGCAGGCGTTTGTCAAGGGTGAGAGGCCCTGCCCCGTAGAGCATGGGGCCGCGAAACCGAGGATGCCTGGGGGGGTGGGGAGGTGGGGGGAAGGGGGACAGCTCACCTTGGGGGTGAGTGACCTGGGATGGGAGCTTGGGTGACAACGGTTTAGCTATTGTGTCTCCCTGAAGTACAGGCAGGGAATGTGAGGGGAGGGGGCTGGAGAGTGAACCGGGGCGGGTGTTGAAGGGGTGGAGGGGAAGGAGTTGGGCGAGGTGAATCTTCAGCCATGCTGGCGAGAGGGGATGGGCCGAGAGTGGAAAGGAGAACGTTCCTTCAGAAAGTGATTGTTAAGCACCTCTTCAGTGTGGTCAGTGTATTTTGCTTGATGCTGTACTCTTTGGGGAATCTAAAGCTATGAGCCTTCTCAAAACAAAAAACAAAAGAACACACGTAAAGATCCACACGTGACTTTACGTCAGTCTCACGGGCTTCACAGAGCAGCCCCCAAGCTTAGAGACGCAGCTGTGGGAGATATAAAGATGTGTGGGATTTGTAAAGTGCCATCACAAGGCAATACATTATTAATGCCAGAAGTAGTGTAGGCAGCAATTGCTAAAGAACGTTAAGGGGCATTGGGATCGGTGTGAACTTTATGAAGGCAAGCCTGGCAAAGGGTGTGACGGAACCGGGGCCCTCGGTCCTAGGACAGAGCTCCTAGGAAAGCGCCCAGTGGCGGGGGAGGAGGTCTATGGCTCTCCACCTCCTCTCCCCAGAGAGGGGCCCAGGAAGGTGGCTCAAAAATGCCAGTGTCTCCCAATGTTGAAGGGTTTCATGGTCATATCCATCTAAGAAACTGATTCGGAGAAATCTCAGAAAGGAAAGCCCTGTTTAACTGCTGACTTCAACATTTGCCAAACTTCATCAACTGTGAGAGCCTCAGGAAGCATCAGGGCTACATTTTGGGAAAAGCTCTTGGGGAGAATTAAGGACCACGGAAGGGTTTTGAGCAATGGCACGGCACTGGGTGCAGCGTGTGACGTGTGACGCAAGATGAGTGGGACGGCCTGCGTGGGGACGGAGCGGCGGGAGAGAGGAGAGGCGGGGGGGCCCTGAGCCGCAGTAAACCACGCAGTGACAAGAAGTACATTTGTCAAGGGTTGAGGAAAAACAGTGTGTGGTTTCCTGTGGATGATTATACGACTACTGTTTTCTTCCCAGGAAATGACCTTTGGCTCTAAAAAGAAGGCTCCATTTTTCATGATAAAATGGCAGCGGTGAAAACCCCCAGCAGAGAAGTAAAGAATGCTGAAGAACCATTTCATGATGTATCGCCCCTCCTTTTAAGGAGCCTAGTGGAGGAACCCAAGAAACCAAAAGAAGTACCTAATCACCTCCTGGAATCAAGTAGGTGGTTAGGAAACAGATATGCTTTACAACTCACGTCTTCCCAGAGGATCCAAAGTCCAGAAAGCAAAATGGAATGTTGGGTGCTGATTTCTCTGTATGGTTTTACAGGCTGGTAATAGTGTTCATCATTAAGAACAATGGTTCCATTTATATCCATCCACTTCACTGGTAGACTTTATTTTTTTAATATTTATTTATTTTACTTATTCATTTTTTTGGCTGCGTCAGGTCTTAGTTGCCGCACATGGGATCTTCCGTTGCGGCGCGGGCTCTTCGTTGTGGTGCTCGGGCTTCTCTCTAGTTGTGGCGCTTGGGCTCCAGAGCGCGTGAGGTCTGTAGTTTGCGACACGCGGGCTCTCTCGTTGAGGCACGTGAGCTCAGTAGTTGTGGCGTGCAGGCTCAGTTGCCCGGCCACATGTGGGATCTTGGTTCCCTCGACCAGAGATCAAACCTGCTTCCCCTGCATGGGAGCGTGGAGTCTTATCCACTGGACAGCCAGGGAAGTCCTGTAACTGGTAGACTTTTGTGGTGGAAATTGGTCGCCAAGTTCTGCCACCTCCACTTCCTCAAATATCTTTCCTCTCTGTCCCCACTTCATGCTCAGCAGGTCACCAGGACTATTGCAGGGCCCTCCTCCCTGGCCACACTCTTCACAGCCCTGGCATTGTCCTTCCTAGAATCCATGCTGGCTCCTGCCCCCGTCCTGTTTGGATGCTCTCAGGGGATCCCCTTGTGCGCAGTTCCTTTGCTTGGCATTTGGCCCCCTTTGCCGTCGATCTGGACCTGCCCACCCAGGGCCCCTCCAGTCCCCCAGCTCCGGCCATGCCTGTTACTCCTGCTCCTTCAAGAATACTTGCATTTTACACCTTCTTGCCTTTGCCCATGCACATCCCTTAGCCTGGAAAGCCTGTTAAATCCTATAGCTCTTATGCAGAAGGCTACTCATTTTGCCTACAGTCTTCTCACTGAATCCATCGTATCACCACAATACCGTCTATTTCCATTTTACTGCTGGGGAAGCTGAGGTGGCCCAGCTAAGCGGAGAGGTGGTGTTCAGCTGTTGCAGCCCGGTATCCAGCTCCCTACGTCCCACTAGCTTGCTTCCCACTTGCCATTCAAGGCCCATCACGAATGCTGGGAATGCAGCATTTGCTGTGGCTCTGTTGTCACTGAAGAACACACTGAGTGTGAGTTAGTATACTTGACTATTTCTGGGCATTAACAGAAAAATGCCCATTTTACATCTATTTTGTGGCCCTACAAACAAAATCTTCAGCATTAAAAAAAATTACCACGGGACTTCCCTGGTGGTCCAGTGGGTAAGACTGCACGCTCCCAATGCAGGGGGCCCGGGTTTGATCCCTGGTTGGGGAACTAGATCCCGCATGCATGCCGTAACTAAGAAGCCCACATGCCACATGTAAGACCTGGTGCAGCCAAAATAAATATAAATAAATAAATTTTTAAAAAGTTACCAAGTAATGTTCAATACTTACAAGTAATTACCAATACTTAAAAATTTACCAAATAAACTACGGAGATCATAATCCCCCTGAGACACCACCCTCACCCCAGTCCAGCCCTTCAGTTTGGCGCACAGTTGATGACAGTGACCATTCACCCACGGAGGAGAAAAACACCAAACGTTTCACACCCACTGTAGATGGGTATGAAACACGGCAGGCGAAGGGTGGGGTCAGGGTGTCTGTGACTCACAAGATTTAGCTATAGCCAAAGGGGAAAGGTTGTCATTTGTAGGAAACTGGACAGGGCATTCATACCGCAGGAGGCAGTTTACTGGTCGGAACCAGGCCTGGGCTTGATTTTTACAAAATGGAAAGAATGGAGGGTTATAAACAAATGCCTGGCATGAAGCACGGAAGGCACGGAAAGGCTTGTGACCCAGTGTCTTCTCCACACATCTCAGTTCCTGCTGCATGAAAAGCCGGGACAAGTTCTGTAGACCTGGACTCTTCTGTGAGCTCAGCTGTCCTAACCTTGTTCTCAAAACTGGGAGCAAAAAAAGACACTCACATGACAAGAGCAGTTTGAGACTTTACCGTCCAGAGGCATAATTTTTCAGAGCCTTAGGATTACTCTGTATTGCACTGTAATTCAGTTCAGAGGAAGTCAAATAATAGCAGTTAAATACACAGTAATAAAATTAAACCCTTGGTGTTTGGATTCTTTGAAGTGGATATTCATTACATAAAAAGCAATTGCAGTGTTATACAGAGAAAACACAGGGTGTGTGCTCTTCACAAGCTTGTGTTATTATGAAGACTTGTATAAAATGTGTACAGAGCAAGTTATTTTAATAGATAATAAACAATAAATGTGAATTTGTATTATGATGATAATATCTCCCAAGTGATGTGTAAGAATAGAGGGAGAAGCAGTCCAGTTCATGTGGAACAATCATTAATCTTGTTGACCGCTGTATCCTCTGTCTGAAACTTTCGTATGCTTAAAATACCCTAGATTAAAGGGAGCTCATGTTGATAGGATCTTCTTTCATTTAATATACGTTTTTATGTCTCAACTCATGATATACTTATCTGCATTGTTTCTATAGAGGTTTATGCAAATCTTCTGAATAATAAGGTCATACAGGCAAAACCTGGCATATTGCATTTTGGAGGCTATCAAGTAGAAAAACACCACCAGCAGATACTGGTAGGTACTTTAAAAAAAAATTTTTTTTTTAAATTTCATTGAAATATAGTTGATTTACAATGTTGTGATAGTTTCTGCTGTACAACAACGTGATTCAGTTATACATATATATACATTCTTTTTCATATTCTTTTCCATTATGGTTTATCACAGGATACTGAATATAGTTCCCTGTGCTCTACAGTAGGACCTTGCTGTTTCTCTATATAATAGCTTGCATCTGCTAACCCCAAACTCCCAATCCATCCCTCCCCCACCCCTGGGTAGGTACTTTCTAAGTGGGATAATTAATCACAATAATGAAATGATATGTATGTTCTGCATTTATATTACTCACTCATCTGAAGAGCAGCAAAATCAGCAGAAGTGCAGATGTAAACTGGACCAGAAAGGTAGTTCTAGGATGAGAAATTTTAAAGTTGCATCAGCATCCTTGGACAGCTTTCCTCCCCCTGCCAAAGGCTCCTCCCAACACTCTCTCCAAACTGGTACCGTTGCTGAGTGACCGCAGGGGCCAGGAACTGTGCTTTGCGTCTCACGTGGTCCAGTTTAGTCTTTACACTAGCTTTGCGGAGGTTGTATTGTGGCTCTCTTTGTAGAGACGAGGAAACCGTGATTCCAGAAGGTTAAATACAATACTTGCCTCAGGAACACAGGGACGGAGACAGAGTGACTCTTAGGCTGCCTGCCTCCCAACCAGTGAACTTTTTCTTTTTTTTTTTTTTAGATTTATTTTATTTATTTATTTTTTGGCTGTGTCGGGTCTTCGTTGCTGTGTACAGGCTTTCTCTAGTTGCGGCGAGCGGGGGCTACTCTGTTGCGGCGTGCAGGCTTCTCATTGCGGTCGCTTCTCTTGTTGCAGAGCACAGGCTCTAGGTGCGCAGGCTCAGTAGCTGTGGCGCACGGACTTAGTTGCTCCGTGGCATGTGGGATCTTCCCAGTCCAGGGCTCAAACCCGTGTCCCCTGCATTGGCAGGCGGGTTCTTAACCACTGCGCCACCAGGGAAGTCCCAACCAGTGCACTTTTGCTCCACGCCTCCACCACCAGGGGAGGGGGTGTCCCTTTCTTAGAAGGGCCCAGCAGAGGTTCCGTTTCACCTGCTCAGGTCAGATGCCCAGGCCTAAATCAGTCACTGTGGCCAGAGATACTCTGGCGTGATCTGGGGCAGCAGCTCCGCTGAAAGGGCTCCGGAAGGGGCAGGTGAAAGGGCGCACTGAGGAGTGGCTGAAGCTGTGGGGACAGCAGTCCACCGCAGAGCCACCTGAGTCCTGGCCTTCCTGGCCCCCCTTCCTTGACCCGGATGTCCAGACTGGGGAGGGCTCGGGGTGGCTACAGCACCCCTAATCCGCCACGGAAAGGGGGCCTGAACATTAAAGCAGCTGCACCACCTCAGCGACCCCACCGTGACCCTCCAGAGTCACACTGAGCGGGACGTCAGGACTACGGCAGCCGGCCGTGGAGCCGAGCTAGAGCGGGCCGTGGGCATGTGTTGGAGTGGGGCCGATAGGCGTGGGCCCTCTCGCGTGGGCCCTGAGGCTCCGGCTGTGTGGGTGGCGTCCCCTCCCACCGCGGGCGTCTGCGTTTACACACAGTGCGTTCTTATAAGCCATGTCTTTCACTTATTTATTTATTTTTGTTTTCACATAGCATCTTTTCTAAAATTTTTTTAATTTAAGTTTTATTTTATATTGGAGTATAGTTGATTTACAATGTATTCGTTTCAGGCGTACAACGAAGTGATTCAGTTATACACGTACGTATATCCACTCTTTTTTAGATTCTGTTCCCATATAGGTCATTAGAGAGTATTGAGTACAGTTCCCTGTGCTGTACAGTAGGTCCTTGTTGATTATTTTGTATATATAATGTGTATATGTCAATCCCAAACTCCTCATTTATCCCTCCCGCCGAAACCGTGTCTTAAAGTGGATCATTTAGAGGGAGAATTCCAACTATCGTGTTAGACTCATTCTCAGAGTGAGGAAAATCGCTGGAGGAAACTGACAAGTGGTAAAGCTGTCAGGAAGTGAGGTCAGGTTCTATCGGGCAGACCCCTGCTGACAGAGAATGCAGCTTCCAGAGAAGAGTCCTTATACACCTAACAGGGTGGAGAGAGAAGGGATCAGGAGAGGAACCTGTTAGGTGCCCAATGCTTCCTCTTAGGAAAAGGGTCAGGATTTAAAACTGTGATTAGGAACTTTACCCCTCAATCTATAAGGGCACATTCCTTAGGACACAGCATCAAAGACCAAGGTTAATCATTCATTTTGGAACTTGCTTTTCCTGGTTATTAGGTTTGCTATCTAGATGATGGTAGGGTAAATCTAAAACAATTATTGTTCATAATTACTCATTGTTTGCAATGAGTGAACACTTCACCACCCGTTCCCACCCGCCTCACTCTCCTCATTCCTTTACCCACCCACCCCCACCTAGGCAGCCACTAATCCGCCTTCTGTCGGTATAGATTTGCCTATTCTGGACGTTTGGCATAAGTGGAATCACACAACATGTGGTCTTTTGCGACTGGCTTCCTTCATTCATCATGTTTTCCAGGCTTGTTCAATTTGTAGCATGAATCAGTACTTCATTCCTTTTTATGGCCAAATAATATTCTGTTGTATGACTTTATTACATTTTGTTTTGTCTTTTTAATTTAAAAAAATTTTTTATTGAAATATAGTTGATTTACAATGCTGTGTTAGTTTCAGATGCACAGTAAAGTGATTCAATTATACATATCTATATAAATATATATATTCTTGTTTTACAGTCTCTTCCACTAAAGGTTATTGCAAGATATTGAGTATAGTTCCCTGTGCTATACAGTAGGTCCTTGTTGTTTATCTATTTTATATATAGTGGTGTGTATCTTTTAATCCCAAACTTCTAACTTATCCCTCCCCCACCTTTACTCTTTGGTAACCATAAGTTTGTTTCCTATGTCTGTGAGTCTATTTCTGTTTTGTAAATAAGTTCATTTGTATCATATTTTAGATTCCACATATAAGTGATATCATATGATATTTGTCTTTCTTTTTTGACTGACTTCACTTAGTATGATAATGTCTAGGTCCATCCATGTTGCTGCAAATGGCATTATTTCATTCCTTTTTATGGCTGAGTGCTATTCCATTGTATATATGTACCACATCTTCATTATCCATTCTTCTGTCGATGGACATTTAGGTTGCTTCCATGTCTTGGCTATTGTAAATAGTGTTGCTATGAGCAACACTATGAGCATTGGAGTGCATGTATCTTTTCAAATTATGGCTTTCTCTGGATATATGCCCAGGAATGGGATTGCTAGATGATATGGTAGCTCTATGTTTAGTTTCTTAAGGAACCTTCATACTGTTCACATTTCATCTATTCATCAGTTGATGCACATTTGGATTTTGTCTTTGGGGCTGCTAGGAATAATGTCATCGTGGACATTCGTGTCCATGTTTTTGTGTGGATATATTTTTAATTCTCTCGGATATATATTAAGTGGAATTGGGTTGTATGGTATGTTAGTTTTCTGTGGCTGCCATAACAAATTACTACAAATTTAGGGGCTTAGAAAACTAGAAACTTATTCTGGAGACCAGAGTCCAAAGTCAAGGTGTCAGCCGGGCCTCGCTCCTTCCACGGGCTCTTGGGAGGAATCTTTCCTTGCCTCTTCCAGATTGTAGTGGCTCTAGGTGTTCTTTGTTTTGAGGCTTCATGATCCTAAACCTTGGCCTCCATCTTCACATGGCTTCTCCTCCCACTCCCTTTTGTCTTCTCTTCTGTCTCTAAAAGGATACTTGTCATTGGACTTAGGGCCCATCCGGGTAATCCAGGATGATCTCATCTCAAGGTCGTTAATAGCATCTGCAATCACTCTTTTCCCAAATAAGGTCACATTCACAAGTTCCAGTTATTAGGGTGTGGCTGTATCTTTTTTGAGTTCACCATTCAACTCACTGTTGTTCTATTTGCATTTCCTTAATCACTAATGATGTTGAGCATCTTTTCATGAGCTTACTGGTCACATTGCACCAAAGGCTTGTGGTGGAGAAGCCATTTGGGATAGCCCAAGAGCAAAGTGAGAAGTGGGGAGCGGACACCCAGGGCATAGAGGGAGACGTGGAGAGAGGCTCAGGGGGCAAGCATGTGGCATATTTGGAGACCAGTGTGAGGTCTGCTTTACCCGGATAGTAGGCTTTTTGGAGGGAGGTAAAAGCTTCATTCTGCGGAAGAACAGAGGCTGTCTCTGTCTTTTGTACAACACAATGCCTAACACACACAAGGCACTCAATAAACACTTGTCAAGATATTGATCTCACTTTACTGGAAGAGAGTGACTTGGTAGAGACTCATGAATTCCAAGTAAATACAGGCTAGAGTCTAAATAATCACACTGCTTCTATCAGACATTGAAACAAACAGAAATGGATACAAGTACAAAATTATTTCATCTTAATAACATTCTGGGAGAGCCAGCCTCCTGTTTCTATCAGCAAAGTTAAGCAGAAGCCTAAGGGAATTACCTTGAGACGCTTGCCAAACAAGGGGGGAAATCCAACTCTGCCTTTATCTTGGTTTTGTTACAGGAAACTGTGTAAATTACCCAAGGATGGAATGATTGAATGTGTGTTTAAAACGACAATAAATTGTTCATTAACATTTGAGATTGATCCAGATCTGGTTAAAGGCTTTAAAGCCTTTTTTTTAACTTGGATTCATATCAAAATCAATCTTTCGATTTAAAAGTTGAGATAATGGTTCCCACTTTTCTCAAAACCAAGACCTCTTAAAATCCCTTTCCCTCTGCGGAAAGACTTTGTCTGGGAAACTATATTTATTGAGGAAATAATTAATCAGTTTTCCCATGAGACAACCAGCATTACTGTGGCCGGCCCCAAACAAAGTTGTCAGCCTCTACAGCCTTATCTCATGCAGCGCAGCATTCCCTTCAGGCTCTCTGCAATAATTGTATTAGCTTTCAGGTCCCTGTTGCAGCGTTCAGAGACACCCCTGCCCCAGGATCTGGGTTCTCAAACTGGGGCCGCGAATCCCAATGTCTTCTAGTCAGTGTGCGAGGGTGGGGACTTGAAGCTACAGTGTAAACATGGTGCATCCTTGTGGAGCATCAATTTTACTCTCCCATTTTGGAGAAATGCAGTATCGAGCAAAATTTTAGAGTCAAATCCATTACCAACCCGCATTTTAAGGTAAAACTGTTACCGACCAGTGTTCTTGGACTCCGTAATCAATAGAAATTAATAGGAGGCCAGAGGAGACATTCAGGCAAGGCTTTCCTGGGGCCCTGCTGCAGCGCGGGGAGCGAGAACAGGTAGCAGGTTCCCTGCTCCCCTTGCTGCTCCTCGAGGCGGGGCGAGCTGGTTCCTCATACGGGGTGAGGCTGGGGGCGGGTCCAGGGGTGGGGGGGGGCGGGGGGAGGGGTGGCCTAGGTGCTCTGCCCACCCCCTTGGTGGGCTGCGTGCAGGCACCCTAGCAGGGCCCTGCTTTTGCTCCCGGCTCTTCAGAAGCGGCAGTTGCGTTTTTGGTCTTTTTGTATCATGTTGACCATAATTTGCCCTGACTGCGCATGCACCCAGTTATTTTTAGTCCCTTATAGTTTCTTTGTATCTGTTGCTCCAGGAGACGTCTGTCCAGGTGCCAGCGCTGCAGCAAAGGGTCCCAGGTCCCAGGTCCCAGCCTGTCTCAAAACACTTTAAAGAGCTTACAGGGCTGCTTGCATTTTGTCCCCAGATCCCTGGCGTTGGGTATTATCCTCGGAGAAGCCGTGTCCCTGAGGGGAGGGGCTGAAGGACCCCGACTTGGAGGCGGAACTGTGTTTGGAAAATACTCTGATTAGTGCTTGGGGTTGAAGGTTAGGCCCTACGCTCTGCTCTGCCCGGTGGAGCGGCTGGAAGGGAGGATCAGAGTGGGCAGGGAGGGGAAGGAGCTGTGAGCAGCCCCTGGGAGAGCCCTGTGACCCTTGAGTAAAAGCTGTTCAACCCGTGACTGCCTAGTTGGTGGTCCCATGCTTGCTTGCCTGTGCTGGGGGCCGTTCTGAAACGCTGAAGCGGGGGCTGTCAGTTGGGGCCCCGGGGGAGTCAGGGGAGGGAGTGTCAAGGTCGTGAGGACCCACGGGACCAGGAGAAGGTCAGCTCCCAGGGCCGCGGAGAGCTTGGGGATGGGGGGGAGTAAGGACATCTATTGACCCCAGAATTGCGGGACAGAATAGGGTTTTAGGTGAGTTTATCTTGTCTCGCCTCAAGGGCAATCCTGGGTTGCTCACGTTTTCAAATAAACTTTAAATATTAATTTAACACACACTTTCTAAACACTTCATCTTACCAAGGCTTTTTTTCCCCTTTCAATGATGATTATTCCCCCCCCCCCAGTTTTAGTTATAAATGAAAAGGCAGGAATGCCATTTTAGCCCTGAAAGCATATTATTTTTTAAAAAGAAATCAAACTGACCTGCTGACAAAGTGTGAAAAAAAAAGATAGGGAATGCAGTTTGGGTACTGAGACATCCTGAACTCTCAGACGGGAAGAGCCCTAGGTTCCAGGCATCCTGGGCCCCAGCATACCAGTGTCTCCTGGAAGGACCATTCTCCTGGGTAGGAGACCCAGGAGCCCACACCTCACCAAGATTCCCCCATGCAGACCCCCTGGAGGTCGAGAGAGACCTGGGCAACTTTTATTTTTTCAGGCTTCTCACATATTAAAGAGATATACCAGACTTCCCCGGTGGCACAGTGGTTAAGAATCTGCCTGCCAATTCAGGGGACACGGGTTCAGTCCCTGGTCCGGGAAGATCCCACATGCTGCGGAGCAACGAAGCCCATGCACCACAACTACTGAGCCTGCGCTCTAGAGCCCGCGAGCCACAACTACTGAGCCTGCGTGTTGCAACTACTGAAGCCCACGTGCCTAGAGCCCGTGCTCCGCAACAAGAGAAGCCACCGCAATGAGAAGCCCGCGCACCACAACAAAGAGTAGCCCCCACTCGCCACAACTAGAGAAAGCCCACGCGCAACAACGAAGACCCAACGCAGCCAAAAATAAATTTTTTAAAAAAGTAACTTTAAAAAAAAATTTTAAAAATAAAGAGATATGCCATGTTGCTGCAAATGGCAATATTTCCTTCTTTTTTATAGCTGAGTAATATTCCATTATATGTGTGTATCACATCTTCTTTATCCATTCATCTGTTGATGGACATTTAGGTTTGCAGCAGCATGGATGGACCTAGAGATTATCATACTAAGTGAAGTAAGGCAGAGAAAGACAGATATTATATCACTTATATATGGAATCTAAAAAAATAATATAAATCAACTTATTTACAAAACAAAAACAGACTCATAGACAAAGAAAACAACCTTATGGTTACCAGAGGGGAAAGGGGATGGGGGAGGGATAAATTAGGAGTTTGGGATTAACAGATACACACTATTATATATAAAATAGATAAATAACAGGCTTTTACTGTATAGCGTAGGGAACTATATTCAGTATCTTGTAATAATCTATAATTGAAAAGAATCTGAAGCTTGAATTTGACACTTGAAACTAACACAGTATTGTAAATCAACTATAGTTTAAAAAAAAAAAAAAAGATATGCCAAAACAGGGTCACAAAAATTGTGGTCCTTTAAGAATATTCACAGGTGAATAGATAACTAATAAGAACCTTCTATATAAAAAAATAAAATAAGATAAAATTCAAAAAAAGTATTCACAGGCGACAAATGAGAACTTTTAACAAATGCAAGCATCGGTATAATCTCATCAAGAGATTGTGTCTTAAGTCTGATTTAGGGCCTCAGTGAACTCGAGGCCTTGGGCAGTGGCTGTGTGACAGGCCCAGCCTCTGGCCTGGACTTTGGAGACCAAAGGCCTCTTAGCTGTCCTCTGGCCCAGGTGAAGGCCAGATCCCAGAACCCAAGGTCCTTGCTCTCCTTTCATGTAGAGGAAGGAAAAACCCCTCTACTCAGAGGCCCAGTTAACTGACCCGGCAGGTTGTCCTGCCTTGAACGAGGGCCTCCTCCCGACCCCATCCGAGAACTCCTGACTTTGTGTTCTTTGTTATCAGCCCTCGCGATGGATTGGAGGCTGTCCTCTCCACACTCCTTTTCCTGATTTTTTGACTGCCTTAGTGTCACCAGGTCCCCAGGACAAGTGGCATGTAATTAGAGAAACTGGGAGGGGGTGGGTGGCTGGCTTCTTAGCTCAGCTGAATCACAGGACTAAGTTGAGTTCAACAAAAAGGTGCACAGGTAACCAGTCAGGGCAGGAGGAGGGGAGTGTGCAAGACCATGCTGGGGGGAACCTGGGGCTGTAGCTCTGGAGAAGTCTTAGGTTGGGCAGAGACACATGGACATATTTCATTACTCTTTAAGTGGTGTGTTTATTATTCGTTAAGTGGTGTATGATAGATTTTGAATCTCTTGAAGCGTTTAAACGTGCACTGAAGCCAAAGCAATCTTGAGAAAGAAAAAATGGAGCTAGAGGAATCAGGCTCCCTGACTTCAGACTATACTAGAAAGCTACAGGAATCAAAACAGTATGGGACTGGCACAAAAACAGACACACAAATCAATGGAACGGGATCGAAAGCTCAGAGATAAACCCACACACATATGGTCACCTTATTTTTGATAAAGGAGTCAAGAATATATAATGGAGAAATGACAGCCTCTTGGATAAGTGGTTCTGGGAAAACTGGACAGCTACATGTAAAAGAATGAAATTGGAACACTCCCTAACACCATACACAAAAATATACTCCAAATGGATTAAAGACCTAAATGTAAGACCAGACACTATAAAACTCTTAGAGGAAAACATAGGCAGAACACTCTCTGACATAAATCACAGCAAGATCTTTTTGGATCCACCTCCTAGAGTAATAATGAAATAATGCCATTTGCAGTAACATGGATGGACCTAGAGATTATCATACTTAGTGAAGAAAGTCAGACAGAGGAAGACAAATACCATATGACATCACTTATATGTGGAATCTTAAAAAATGATACAAATGAACTTATTTATGTACAAAACAGAAATAGAGACATAGAGAACAAACTTATGGGGACTTCCCTGGTGGCGCAGTGGTTAAGAATCTGCCTGCCATTGCAGGGGACACAGGTTCGATTCCTGGTCCAGGAAGATCCCACATGCCGTGGAGCAGCTAAGCCCGTGCGCCACAACTGCTGAAGCCCACGCGCCTAGAGCCCATGCTCCGCAACAAGAGAAGCCACCGCAATGAGAAGCCTGAGCACCAATGAAGAGTAGCCCCCGCTGGCTGCAACTAGAGAAAGCCCACGTGCAGCAACGAAGACCCAATGCAACCAAAAAAATTAAAAAAATTTTAAAAACCCCTTATGGTTACCAAGGGGAAAAGTTGGGGGAAGAAATAAATTAGGAGTTTGGGGGCTTCCCTGGTGGCGCAGTGGTTGAGAATCTGCCTGCCAATGCAGGGAACACGGGTTCGAGCCCTGGTCTGGGTAGATCCCACATGCCGTGGAGCGACTAGGCCAATGAGCCACAATTGCTGAGCCTGCGCGTCTGGAACCTGTGCTCCGCAACAAGAGAGGCCGCGATAGTGAGAGGACCACGCACCGCGATGAAGAGTGGCCCCCACTTGGTCGCAACTAGAGAAGGCCCTCGCACAGAAACGAAGACCCAACACAGCCATAAATTATTTATTTATTTATTTATTTATTTATTTATTTAAAAAATAAAAAAATTAGGAGTTTGGGATTAACATATACACACTTCTATAGATAAAATCAACAGCAAGGATCTACCGTATAGCACAGGGAACTCTACTCAATATCCTGTAATAACCTAAATGGGAAAAGAATCTGAAAAAGAATATATATATGTATATGTATAACTGAATCACTTTGCTGTACACCTGAAATTAAGGCAACATTGTAAATCAACTATACATCAATATAGAATAAAAATTTAAAAAATAATAAAAGTGCACCGTATCTCCTCACATCCCTTCAGGAGCAAGATGAGGTGAAGGTAAATGAGGCGGTGCATGTGCAGGTGGGTAAAGCAGTGGATTCACGTGAATGCTTCTTTTTCTCTCCAGCATGTGGTCAATATTTGCAATGAAGATTTACGCGTTCATATTTTACCCCCCCAAACCAAACACTTTCAGATCAAGTATGTGAAGAAGGTAAGTGTCCCTGGGGGGCGTGTTCTCCCAGGGTGTTCACTGGCGGGCGTGGCTTTCCGTGCCGCAGGTCTGCCCGGGGCGGCATGTAGCGTGTTGTCCCGGTGGTCCTGCTTCCGTGGGCCCTGGGGCTCGTCCGGACAGGAACCCCCGTGTCTTCTAGGAGCACCACCTTGTCCCTGGCTTGTCCCTCACGGTCACCGTTACATTTACTCCAGATGAGTGGCGATACTACTATGACAGCATCCGCATTCACTGTCAGGTATGTCCCTTAATATCAGGGGTTTTGGGGGGCTTGGGCGTGGCATCAAACCTTACATCTTCAAGAGAAGAAGAGAGACGGAGTGACAAGTATGAAGTTTCTCAGCCTGATGCCTTGGGCAGCCGGTCTGAGTGGCTTGAGGGTCCTGGTCCGGTGACGTGGGTCCCAGCTGGGGAAGCTCCAGGCTGCCAAGAACCGGGGCAGAGCCAGAGACACTGGTTGCTGCAGGTTCCCACCTGCCCTGGCCTAAAAATCTCATTTATCTTGTGATGCTGGGAGTTGAGGAAGGCTTTTCAAATAACTTAAACACCCTCCTTTAAGAGCTAGGTGAGGAGATCAGCAACAACCCCGAGTTGTCACTGGGCACCGGCAGCAAATGTCCTCCGAGGCAGCCCTGGGGGTCTGCAGGGAGGCTACTTGTGTGGTCCGACCCCAGACGCTGTGCTGTAGGAGTTCTCGCCGGCCTTTTCCAGGTCACCTAATTCATCCCCGGCCTCCGGCCTCCAGCCCCACGTGCTGTCAGTCCTTCCCTTAAAACTGGCACCTCCACACCCCTCTGCTCTGGGTTCCACGCCCAGCCCTTACAAGTTGAGAAGCCTTAAGGTTAAGCAAATTTACCTTTAAAAAATTAAAGTGGAAGAGTGTGCTTTAGTAACGAATGAGTCTCAGTTTTTAAAAAGAGGGGGGAAAAAAACTAAAAATGAAACCAGAATAGTGCTTTCAGGAGGAATATTCTGTACCAAGAACAAAAATCCCTAGGACAGGCATTGCATAGAGCACCAGGGAAGGTGTCCTGCTACTTCATAGCAATGCTGTTAGTACCTTGTATTTATGTGGTGCTTTAAACTTTTTAAGGCCAGTGTCTGCTTTAATTCTCAAAAATACCTTTAAAGAAAGGTGGACGTATCCCCACTTGAAAGCAAAGGAAGAAACGAGCTGTGGAGAGGTCAGAGGTCTTACTCAAGGTCACGCACGGTGCAGGTCTAGAAGCAGGCCTCTGTGCCTGTGGCTGGTCCAGTGTTTACTGTTTGGCGCTGTCTAGATCAGCTGATTCTGTGCTGGTTTCTGTTTATCTCAGGCCGCTCACGGTTGTGTTTCCCTATAACTTTCTGAAGTCGAAACAGGTGACTGTTTTCACCTCTATGTGAAGGCATCATTAGCTTTCCTGGATAATATTGAATGTCATTTCAGTGAAATACACTAAAAATTTTCTATACTTTGTTTATAACTAAGAAAACTCATTATTTCAACTGTTATATTTAAGCACTCAGTTGTTTTTTTTTTAAGGAAATGTTTTCCCTTTTTTTCTGGAAGTAATTTTTAATGATAGAAAACAAGATAAGAAATAAAGGATCTACAAATTCATCTTTGAAAATTATAGTCTTGGGACTTCCCTGGCGGTCCAGTTGTTCCAAAGCAGGGGGCGTGGGTTTGACCCCTGGTCGGGGAACTAAATTCCCACATGCTGTGAGGCGCAGCCAAAAACAAAGAAAAAGAAAAAAGAAAATTATAGTCTTAAGCATGGTAAACTTGACTTTTTTCCCATTAATTTTAGGGAGGTGAGACTTTGCTTGTCCCCATCCATGCCTATCCTGTCATGAATAGACTGGACTTTCCCTCATTTATAAATCTATCAAATGTTCTACTTGGTGAAAGGTAAGTTATCAAAATGAATTACCAAACTGTCATGGGATGTGAAAAGTTAAGAGAGACTCACATAGATAAAAACTTAGATTTCTGTTTTTCCTAATGGAAAGTTTTCCTTCTAGCTGAGTTAGACTGGACTTGTAGTTGCAAAGGCAAAGCAAACAACCAACAAACAAACCCAACCGAGTCAAAGTATCGTTAAGCAAGAAAGGAATTTATTGGGTCATCAACCTGAAATGTGCAAGATGGCATGCACCTTCAGGCATGGCTGGGTCTAGGGGTTTAACAGGGGTTGCAGGGACCTGACCCTCCCCAGATCTTGGTTTTGCTGCCCTGTGCGGGCTTCTTTCTCCACAGGCTTCCCTTCACAGGGCAGGGTAGCTGCCAGAAGGTCCAAATACTGTTGGCGGTAGTTGGAGGGCCTGCAGGGTTGGGAGTATCGGTGTCGGAGCCCCAGGGAGGCATCTCAGACCTGTACATTAACCAGCATCTGTTTTTGGACGGAATGGCTGCAGGGAAGGCCAAGACCCTGGACAGTCACTATGGAAGCCAAATCTCAAATCCTCCCTCCTTGTTGGGAAAATAGTTGATGACTCTAGTTGTACTTCAAGATGTGTCTTGTTTTAGCAGCAAATATTTACTAAATACCTACTACCAGGCACAGTGCTGTCTGTCCCTAGGGACATAAGGAAGGTAGATATTGAGCTGTTAGACACCAAGATACAATGGCCATGCTGGTTGTTAAAATCCTGTTAAACGCTGAAATATGTCTGTACTGGTTGGGAAATATATACTGTCCTGAGCCCCCGATCCCTCCCTGCCAGCTGCCTGGCCCCTCTCCTGCCGCCCCTCCCCTCCAGTGATTCCGTAACTAAGTTGTGAATACCTAGCCGTCTGGCGGGGGTGGGGACCTGCAGGACCTGGCTCCAGCTTTGTATCCACGCTAGTGGCGCACTGCCCGTGAAGTCCTGTGTGGGTGATATTTTGAATATCACCTATGGTAAAAAGATGAATAGACAAAAGTTCTTATTCTGAAGGTCTTCAAGTCTGATGGGGACAGAACCACGTCACTGATCAATTACACCGCGTGCTAAGCGTTGTAATCAGGGCCCACACAGGGTCTTGTGCAGGCCCAGAAGAGCGAGCACAGAGCTGATTGGCGGATGGGGAAAGTCCTCACGCCTAAGCAGGGGACGTCCGGTTATCCTATCCGGTTGTCCACCGTGGGGTGGGCTGTGAGGGTGGCGGTCCAGGCAGGGAAACAGCACGTACAAAAGCACGGTGGCGGCGAAGAATGTGCACGACGTCTTGCAGGTGATGAAGCCACGCAGTAGCTGGTAGATACTAGATGCCTCGTGGTCTAGGCCCAGACGGTGGGCAAAGACTGTGGGCTTCAGCCTGTGTTTAGGGGTGAAAGCAAGTTCAGGTGCCTGCGGGCAGCTCTGAGCAGGGCATACAAGTTGCTAGTGACTGGGTAGTAGAGGTAGAGAGGGGGCAACTGAAGCTTTCTGGTGGTGGCGGGGGACCAAGGTGTATGAGCTTCAGAGCCCTTGAATGAAACTCACCATCTGGATCTGAACAATCGCGTTGGTTCAGCTGACGTGAGATCCCATCCCCCGCCCAGCGGCTTCGCATGAGCTTCTGATGCACCATCTCTCTTTACTTATTTTTTTAAAAACAACTCTTTAAGAATTGTCAATAAGGGACTTCCTTGGTGGTCCAGTGGTTAAGACTCTGCACTTCAAATGCAGGGGATGTGGGTTCGATCCCTGGTCAGGGAACCAAGATCCCTGCATGGCGCAGGCAAAAACTAAAATTAAAATAAAATAAAATAAAATAAAAATTCTCAAAAAAAAGAATTGTCAATAAATTATACATACAAAAGAATATGTAATACTACATACAGTTTAAAGAATGATAGTATAATGAACATTGATTTTAAGACATTAAGACATAAAGCATTGCCAGTAATTTTACGACTACTATTCTGAATTTGGTGGGAATCCTTTCGTTCATTTATTTCAATAGTTTCAAGACGTACGTGGGCACCCCTAAATAACTCATGGTTTGGCTCTGCCAGTGTTTGATCTTTATATAAATGGAATCATGCTGTATGTCGATTCTTTTGTAACTTGCTTTTTTCCTGCAACATTGTGTTTCCGTGGCCCAGCTGTGTTAACACAGAGCCGTAGTTCACTGCTGTGGGGTCTGCTGCGTGGATTTACCGCAGTTTTAAAACTCTGCTCTGCTGCTAATGGACCCATGGCATTATTGCCACTGTTTTTTTTGCTGCGACCGGCACTGCTGCTGTATATCCTTGTGCATGGCCTGGGGCACATATTCCAGAGTTTTCCAGGTTGTACACCTCGAAGTGGAATTGCAGGTCCACACAGCTTCAGTGTCACTATTTAATGCCAAATCGTTTTCCAAAATCGGTGAACCCATCACACACCCACCGGAGACGCATGAGAATTCCTGCTTCCCCTGCATCGTTGCCGACAGTGGGTATTATCAGACTGTTACACTTTGGATGACGTATATTCTCGGCCCCTTGCTCTTCTTTTCTCTACTTTTCCCAAAATGTTCTGCCAGAACGCTTTCCCAGCACTTCTTCCCTCCCCTCATCAACCCAGTCTTCACTGGGTCCTTCTCAGCACTAAGTGGGCTGAGAAGGGATCCCAAGGGGCTAATAGAGGTGAATCCCTCCTGGCAGCACCCACTCACTCTATGCATTTTGAGGCCAAACATAGCTATTTCCTTTAAATGGGTGAATAAGCAATTTTTAACCAAAATTGAAGTGGCAGGAAACAACTAACTTCCTAGTTCATCTGTCTTCCTCCCTCCCTCCCTTCCTCTCTCTCTCTATCCCTCTTTTTCTTTCTTTCCCTCCACAAATCACTCCTTGTTTGGACCGTAAGCCAGGCTGTCGAGGTTGAGAACACTGGTCCATAGGCAGGAGGAAATGATGCAGACATCAGCCTTGGTTCTTCTTATTTTTTTTTTTTTCAGTGGGGTATAATTGCTTTACAATGTTGTGTTAGTTTCTGCTGTATAACAAAGTGATTCAGCCATACGTATACATATATCCCCTCCCTCTTGGACCTTTTTTTTTTTTTTAACATCTTTATTGGAGTATAATTGCTTTACAATGGTGTGTTAGTTTCTGCTTTATAACGAAGTGAATCAGTTATACATATATATATGTTCCCATATCTCCTCCCTCTTGCGTCTCCCTCCCTCCCACCCTCCCTATCCCACCCCTCTAGGTGGTCACAAAGCACCGAGCTGATCTCCCTGTGCTATGCGGCTGCTTCCCACTAGCTATCTGTTTTACATTTGGTAGTGTATATATGTCCATGCCACTCTCTCACTTTGTCCCAGCTTACCCTTCCCCCTCCCCAAATCCTCAAGTCCATTCTCTAGTAGGTCTGTGTCTTTATTGCTGTCTTACCCCTAGGTTCTTCATGACCTTTTTTTTTTCTTTTTCTTAGATTCCATATATATGTGTTAGCATACTGTATTTGTTTTTCTCTTTCTGACTTACTTCACTCTGTATGACAGACTCTCGGTCCATCCACCTCACTACAAATATCTCAATTTCGTTTCTTTTTATGGCTGAGTAATATTCCATTGTATACATGTGCCACATCTTCTTTATCCATTCATCTGATGATGGACACTTAGGTTGCTTCCATGTCCTGGCTATTGTAAATAGAGCTGCAATGAACATTGTGGTACATGACTCTTTTTGAATTATGGTTTTCTCAGGGTATATGCCCAGTAGTGGGATTGCTGGGTCGTATGGTAGTTCTATTTTTAGTTTTTTAAGGAACCTCCATACTGTTCTCCACAGTGGCTGTATCAACTTACATTCCCACCAACAGTGCAAGAGGGTTCCCTTTTCTCCACACCCTCTCCAGCATTTATTGTTTGCAGATTTTCTGGACCTTCTTAACAGATAAATCTGCCCACTTCCCTGGAGGCTCCTCCCAAGCTGTTTTATACATCATGCCCTTCATTTGTAATCAGAATGAAAATTTCAGCTAAACAGTTTATGAAGCTGAGTTACTGTGTGTAACACTGTGATATTTTTAAAAATCTTTCAAAAGATAAGCGTGCTACTTTGTTTCTCCAAGCATTCTGGCAGCAGAGCCTTCCCAAGACTTGATGCACTTGACTTAATGGCTTTTCCCCAACTTTTTTTTTTTTTTTTTTTTTTAATTTTCATGTATTTTTTTTTAAGAATGATTTTACAATTCTTATTTATTTATTTATTTATTTATTTATGGCTGTGTTGGGTCTTCATTTCTGTGCCAGGGCTCTCTCTAGTTGCGGCAAGTGGGGGCCACTCTTCCTCGCCGTGCGCGGGCCTCCCACTATCGCGGCCTCTCTTGTTGCGTAGCACAGGCTTCAGACGCGCAGGCTCAGTAATTGTGGCTCATGGGCCTAGTTGCTCCGCGGCATGTGGGATCTTCCCAGACCAGGGCTCGAACCCGTGTCCCCCGCATTGGCAGGCAGATTCCCAACCACTGCGCCACCAGGGAAGCCCTCCCCAACTTTTAACTATGCAAACTGCCCAGCACTGCATTCCAGCCCGGCGTGGGGGGGAGGGGTGGTGGTGGTGGTGACTATTTGAAAGGGTTTTCACCTGAAATCTCCTCTATTAATCCTAGGCTGCCTTGTGGGTTGAAGGTATTATTTGGGTAGGTTCTTTATTCAACATTCATTCATTCATTCATTTAACAAACCTTTATTGAATGCCTACTATGTGCCAGGCACAATGGTAGGTACTAAGGATGTAGAGGTGATTAAACCCTCATCTTGTGATTAAATAGACAATTCTTTGTTTTTATTTTATTGAAGTATAGTTGATTTACAATGCTGTGTTAATTACTGTATAGCAAAGTGATTCATATATATATATACACACACACACACACACACACACATTCTTTTTTTTTTTTTCCGGCTGCACCACATGATATGCGGGATCGTAGTTCCCCAACCAGGGATCAAACCCGTGCCCCCTGCAGTGGAAGTGTGGAGTCTTAACCACTGTACCGCCAGGGAAGCTCCCTACACACACATTCTTTTTCATAGTCTTTTCCATTATGGTTCATCACAGGATATTGAATAGAGTTCCCTGTGCTCTGCAGTAAGACCTTGTTGTTATCCATCCTCTATGTACTAGTTTGCACCTGCTGACCCCAAACTTCCACTCCTTCCCCCCACACCCCCCTCCTCAGCAACCATAAGTCTGTTCTCTACGTCTGCAAGTCTGTTTCTGTCTCGTAAGTTCATTTGTGTCATATTTTAGATTCCACGTATAAGCGATATCATATGGTATTTGTCTTTCTTTTTCTGACTTACTTCACTTAGTATGAGGATCTCTAGGTCCATCCGTGTTGCTGCAAATGGCATTATTTCATTATTTTTTATGGCTGAGTAGTATTCCATTGTATATGTACTACATATTCTTTATCCATTCCTCTGTCGATGGACACTTATGTTGCTTTCATGTCTTGTCTATTGTAAATAGTGCTGCTATGAACATAGGGGTGCCTGTATCTTTTTGAATTATAGTTTTGTCTGGATATATGCCCAGGAGTGGGATTGCTGGATCATATGGCAGCTCTATTTTTAGTTTTTTGAGGAACCTCCATACTGTTCTCCATAGTGGCTGCACCAGTTTACATTCCCACCAACAGTGTAGGGGGTTTCCTGTTTCTCCACACCCTCTCCAGCATTTATTGTTTGTTTACTTTTTGATGATGGCCATTCTGACCAGTGTGAGGTGGTACCTCACTGTAGTTTTGATCTGCATTTCTCTAATAAGTAGTGACGATGAGCATCTTTACACGGGCCTATTGCCCATCTGTATGTCTTCTTTTTTTTTTTAAATAAATTTATTTATTTATTTTTGGCTGCATTGGGTCTTCGTTGCTGCACGTGGGCTTTCTCTAGTTGCGGCGAGTGGGGGCTACTCTTCATTGCAGTGTGCAGGCTTCTCATCGCGGTGGCTTCTCTTGTTACGGAGCACAGGCTCTAGGTGCGCGGGCTTCGGTAGTTGTGGCACGTGGGCTCAGTAGTTGTGGCTCGCGGGCTTGGTTGCTCTGCAGCATGTGAGATCTTCCCGGACCAGGGCTCGAACCCATGTCCCCTGCATTGGCAGGCATATTCTTAACCACTGTGCCACCAGGGAAGCCCTGTATATCTTCTTTGGAGAAATGTCTATTTGGGTCTTCTGCCCATTTTTCGATTGGGATGTTTGCTTTTTTGTTGTTGAGTTGTTTGAGCTGTTTGTTAAATGGACGATTCTAATTTCTAATTCAGTGTGTTCTGAGGAAGGACACGTAACCCAGCTCAGTGTGAAGTGAGTTGGGGGCAGGTGGGAGGGCAGAGCTCAGACAAGACTTCCTAGAGGAGAATGCGCCCGCCCTGAGCTTTTGAAGGACGACTAGAAATCAGCCAGCGGAAGGGAGCAGGAGGGAAGAAGGGTGCTTCAGGCCGTGTGGAGGCTTGGGCACAGGCAGAGATGTGGAGGGCACAGCACCCGTGGACTGGTCTGGAGCGTTCGTGAGCCTGGACCTGGGTTATCAAGGCTGTGGCAGGGAAAGGACTGAGCAAGAAGGGCCTCAGAGGCTTTGCTGGCAAACGTGGATTTCACCGAGGCCACCACTGAACGAGGGAAGCAGAGAAATGCATGGTCGTATGTACCTTCTAGAAACTGCACTCCGGGGTCTTCCCTGGTGGTCCAGCGGCTAAGGCTCGGTGCTCCCAATGAGGGGCCCAGGTTTGATCCCTGGTCAGGGAACGAGATCCTGCATGCATGCCGCAGCTGAGTCCACGTGCCGCAACTGAGACCAGTGCAGCCAAATAAATAAATAAATAATTTTTAAAAAGAAACCGCTTCTCTTTGAAATTTGGGGCATATTATATTGCATTTGATTGTCAGACTTTTAAGAGTTTGACTTTTCAAAGCTTACATTCACGTCATATTTGTGTGGGCTTATGTGACTATAGTAAAACTGTTTTGTACCTTTCTTTAAAATTTGCTTATAAGAGGTAAAAATACTACAACGATCATCAGAAGTATAATCATTTCACTGGCGTCTTTGAGCTAATGAATTGTATCTGAAAGCTATGTGAAAGCCAGGTGTTGAATAGTAGAGATTGTGAATTGAAAGTGTTTTTATTTATTTATTATACAGCGGGTTCTTATTAGTTATCTATTTTATACATGTTAGTGTATATACGTCCATCCCAATCTCCCAGTTTATTCCACCACCACCCCCCGCCCACTTTCCCCCCTTGGTGTCCATACGTTTGTTGTCTACATCTGAAACAGTGTTTTTGATTAATTATGAATGTTGCTGACATATTGTTTATTTTAAAATTTGGATCTTTTTATACTCTTTACCTACCTCAGTTATCAGTGAGTTTCAGAAGGGGGCTTTGAAGTATAATCTTATGTTCTACTTGATACCGTAGCAATTTCTATATATAGTATAACAACTCTATTGAATAAACACATCATGTACTTAACACTGCTGTGGAGAGGGGCCTGGAACACCTCAAAAGCAGGCACTGATTGCAAGTATTTAAATGTAGTAGTGGGGCCTTAGGTTCCTTAGAAGCAGAAACAAGGGTTCATTGCGCCTGACTTATTAAGGCATAACCCATAAAGGAGTGCAGGACAGGGATGGGGGTGCCCAGCCCCTCAGCCAAGGGCACTTCTCTGGAGAAGGGCAAGGGGAGAGTCCTCAGTGCCAGCCCTCCCAGAGCCGGGCGATGGGTCCGCCAGCTGGCCAAGGGGAGAGCACACAGCGCCACCACGAATCCGCAGCCGGCGGGCAGGCCCTCGCTTCACACACCCGTCTGTCCACCCCCCGTCCGGCTTCATCGGGCGCTGGCATTGTCCTTCTCTGGAGTGATGGTGTGGATGTGTGCGAGGGTGAGCTGATGTGAGCTGCTGCCTGGCAGAGGTGACGGTCTCCCGGTGGACGGTGTCACGATGGAGAGTGTGGGGTGACTACGTGGCGGTCCATCTCTGGGCTGCCTTCCCTCCCTGGGACAGAGGGGCGTTTGAATGTGACCACGCACTGTTCAAGGGTTATTTATTGTTTTAGCTGGTACGACACTTGGGTAGTTGCTGCATTATTCATGTAGATTTTTCTTTTTTACATTACATGTCAACGTACACTATTCCGATACATATAGTACATAAAATAAGATTCTTTAGAACAGTTATGCACAAGACATGCAATACTGGATTTATACATTAGGTCCCAGGATGTGATTAATAGGAGGAAAAAAACGTTGGACTAGGCGTTTTGACTAAAGGAACCAGAAGTTATATAACACAGAGTAGACACACATCTGGTTTGAAGGGCAGCTGCTAAGTATTATCCGTGAGAAAACACTCCTCCCACAAGGGCGGGCTGGCTGCAGCCACCGCTGGGTGCAGAAGAAGCGGCGATGCCTCGTCTGTGACCTCCAGTCTCACTGTGGTCCCAAGGTCCCAAGCGTGCCACTCGCCTGGGAGCCCATCAGCCCTCGCCCTCGAGGCTGCATTGCAGTCCGGCTCCTGCTGTTTCTCTGCCTCAGGCCCGCAGCCCCCAGTCCCACGTGCACACGAATACCCCCGCTGTGCTCCGTCACTTCTTCAGGGGCTGCTTGTGAGGTCCGGCTGCAGGAGCAGGAACGACGCACCTGCAGGCGCTGCCTCTCTGCGCTTGTCCCAGCTGCTCGGCAGCTTCTGCGCCCAACCTCACCCACTGTCCCCCCCACCCCGCCCACCCAGAGGACCAGCACGCCCTCCAGCTGCACCGCCAGCCTGTCACTGTGTCTTACGAGGTGGGCGCCTGGCTGCTGGCAGCTGTACCTCTGGCTCCTTCTCCCATCTCATCCCCTCAACCTCAGTCCTTCCCGTTGTAGCTCCCTGTGGGGAGTAAAGCCCAGGATGGTTCTCCGAGGAGTTTTTAGGTTGTTGGGGAGAGTGGGGAGCGTCCCACCAATCCTCCTGTCTTCTCTGGTGCCGACAGTTTATCCCTCAGCCTGCCACCCACCCATCCGTTCTGAATTTGTGGCTCTGATTTCATTACACTGCTGACCTGCTCCATTTGGTCCACATGGTTGGGGCCCACATGATTTATTTTTTGTAAACATTTCAGGCTTGTGGTTGCCAAAGGGGAGAGGTGGGTGTGGGGGGGGGGATGGACTGGGAGTTCGGGATTGGCAGATGCAAACTATTATGTATAGAGAATAGATACACAACAAGGTCCTACTGCAGAGCACAGGGAACTACATCCAGTCTCCTGGGATAAACCATCATGGAAAAGAGTATGCAAAAGAATGTATACATATGTATAACTGAGTCACTTTGCTTACTGCAGAAATTAACACAACATTGGAAATCAACTAGACTCCAATAAAATAAATTTTAAAAATTCCAGTTAGTTGCCAACATTTAGAAATCAGAAGATTGCACATGAAAATTTAGATTTCCACTTTTTGTTAAAAAAAAAAAAAAAGAGGAAGATCCAGCAGTACTAGGCACACATTCCTGCATGACCACAATCAGTTCCTCAGGGACAGACTGGAAACTGCCCATCAGAGGGCAGTGCCTTTGCCAGGCCGCCGCAGTCCCCACCGCTCCCTGTTACCTCACACATAGTCCTCTCCTCTCACTGTTACCTGCCTGGCCTGCGAGGACCCTCAATAAAGAAACTAAAAAGGAGACGAGGCAGTGCAGTGTCTAGATTCCAATCCAGGCTCTGCTTCGTGATGGCTGTACGACCCTGAAAGTGACCCCAAAAATTAGGGTTTTTTTTTCAAGTTTTTCTCACAGAATGTTGAATCCCAGACTTTTGACTCCTGGAGAAAGCCATCAAAAGGCTGAAAAACTGAAATTTGGGAAAGCAATACTGACCTTATTAGAGCCTAGCTTGAAAATTGTAATACTCTGCTTTTCTCCCTTCGATTTTGTGCAAATTTTTTTTAATTTTATTTTTTATTTATTATTTTTGGCTGCGTTGGGTCTTCTCACTCAAAATTCTTACAGACTGCAATTTCAGAACCAAAAGTATTTGAAAATACGCTGCTTTGCTTTAAAAGTTCATTTCTTATTCCACTGCCAAGTGAGTTTTTGTCCTTATAATTTCTGGTGGGTGAGCGGCAGGGACTTGGAGCTGCAGCCGGGCGCCCGGCCGGCAGGACAGGTCATTCATCTCCAGCCGAGTGTGTTTTAATACCTTCAGTGTGGGCTTGCTTCTCCCTTGTCTCCTAAAAGGGGAAAAGGCCGTCAGTAGTTCTTAGTGTATCCTCTTATCTTCTCCCAATAAGTGCTATATTTTTCTCAACTAAAAAGGAAATCGATCTGCAGGAGGCTTTTCAAGTCTTTTCAAGGCCTTTTTGGTGATGGTTGCATAACAGTGTGAATGCACCTAATTCCACTAAAGTGTACCTTAGAAATGGGTAAAATGGTAAATTTTATGTTATGTACATTTTACCACATTTTTTAAAAAGGTGTTTAACCAGTATGAATAGGGTACGTACTGTCTCTGCGGACGACATGTCATCTGGTCACCTCTAACTTTTCCAGAATTCATTTCCCTTCCACCCCCCAGAGAAATACCGTAACTTCCTTTACCAAGTATGCAAAGGGGACCTCATTTAATTCCCATTGTTCCCTAGTGTTTTCAGCAGAACTCCACCTTTTCCTAAACTACTGGGGTGTGGGTAAGGGTGAGGTTTTACCAGTAGGGAGAACTAAGTAGGGTTGGGGAAGGAATTGAAGTAAGGGCAAGAAAGGAGCTTGAAGGCCAGGCCAGCAAGAGAAAAAACATCAAACCTCCCTGACACTTTGATTCTTTATCAGTCTTTACCTCTAACACTGGTCTAAGCCTAGTCTAAAAAGAGTGTGGCGTTTAATTCTATAAGGGCAAAAGAATAATTAGCTGCCTGTTCCCTGAACATTTCTTTATGTGAATTTGTGCTTGTCTTTATTTGACTATATCATTACGGATCATGGGTCCACTGTGCTTCCGGATTCAGGCCCCAATCCCAGTGAAGTGAATTGTGTCTTTGAAAACAAGATAAGCAGCCTATGAAAGTTCACAAGAACATAAATCATCTGAGATAAAAGAGCATACTTTGAAATTTGAAACATAATTTACTCTCCACTCTTTGTATCTTTTCAAATTGTGGCCCATTCGTTTGGGGGTTTGGGGGTTTGGGGGTCTGGCTTATCCAGCAACTAATCATTATGTCTGATTTCTTTCTGTTTTTGTTGGTCACATTCTGAATACAGCAGTGTACATCTCAAGCCTAAAGGAAAATAACTGGCCAGACCCCAGATTTCCCCCTTTCTCTCTACATGCATGCCAGGACTTGAGGGGAGGTGGGTAACATCTGAGAAAAGGTCTTGGGACTTTATAAGCCTTTGTTGCTGATGGGCTAATTAAAGGACACGTCTTTCAAAAACCTCAGGAAATAAAGCACAGAGGGATCAGGGTTTTTTGTTTGTTTTTTGTTTTGAATTTTATTTTATTTATTTTTTTATACAGCAGGTTCTTATTAGTTATCCATTTTTTACATATTAGTGTATATATGCCAATCCCAATCTCCCAATTCATCACACCACCACCCCTCCCCCCCGCCACTTTCCCCCCTTGGTGTCCATATGTTTGTTCTGTACGTCTGTGTCTCAATTTCTGCCCTGCAAACCGGTTCATCTGTACCATTTTTCTAGGTTCCACATATATGCGTTAATATACGATATTTGTTTTTCTCTTTCTGACTTACTTCACTCTGTATGACAGTCTCTAGATCCATCCACTTCTCTACAAATGACTCAATTTCGTTCCTTTTTATGGCTGAGTAATACTCCATTGTATATATGTACCACATCTTCTTTATCCATTCTTCTGTCGATGGGCATTTAGGTTGCTTCCATGACCTGGCTATTGTAAATAGTGCTGCAGTGAACATTGGGGTGCATGTGTCTTTTTGAATTATGGTTTTCTCTGGGTATACGCCCAGTAGTGGGATTGCTGGGTCATATGGTAATTCTATTTTTAGTTTTTTAAGGAACCTCCATAGTGGCTGTATCAATTTACATTTCCACCAACAGTCCAAGAGGGTTCCCTTTTCTCCGCACCCTCTCTAGCACTTATTGTTTGTAGATTTTCTGATGACTCCCATTCTAACTGGTGTGAGGTGATACCTCATTGTAGTTTTGATTTACATTTCTCTAATAATTAGTTATGTTGAGCAGCTTTTCATGTGCTTCTTGGCCATCTGGATGTCTTCTTTGGAGAAATGTCTATTTAGGTCTTCTGCCCATTTTTGGATTGGGTTGTTTGTTTTTTTAATATTGAGCTGCAACAGCTGTTTATATATTTTGGAGGTTAATCCTTTGTCCGCTGATTCGTTTGCAAATATTTTCTCCCATTCTGAGGGTTGTCTTTTCGTCTTGTTTGTAGTTTCCTTTGCTTTGCAAAAGCTTTTGTTTCATTAGGTCCTATTTGCTATTTTTGTTTTTATTTCCATTACTCTAGGAGGTGGATCGAAAAAGATCTTGCTGTGATTTATGTCAAAGAGTGTTCTTCCTATGTTTTCCTCTAAGAGTTTTATAGTGTCCAGTCTTACATTTAGGTCTCTAATCCATTTTGAGTTTATTTTTGTGTATGGTGTTAGGAAGTGTTCTAATTTCATTCTTTTACATGTAGCTGTCCAGTTTTCCCAGCACCACTTATTGAAGAGACTGTCTTTTCTCCGTTGTATATCCTTGCTTCCTTTGTCATAGATTAGTTGACCATAGGTGCGTGGGTTTATCTCTGGGCTTTCTTTCCTGTTCCATTGATATATATTTCTGTTTTTGTGCCAGTACCATATTGTCTTGATTACTGTAGCTTTGTAGTATAGTCTGAGGTCAGGGAGTCTGATTCCTCCAGCTCCGTTTTTTTCCCTCAAGACTGCTTTGGCTATTCGGGGTCTTTTGTGTCTCCATACAAATTTTAAGATGATTTGTTCTAGCTCCGTAAAAAATGCCATTGGTAATTTGATAGGGATTGCATTGAATCTGTAGATTGCTTTGGGTAGTATACTCATTTTCACAATATTGATTCTTCCAATCCAAGAACATGATATATCTCTCCATCTGTTGGTATCATCTTTAATTTCTTTCATCAGTATCTTATAGTTTTCTGCATACAGGTCTTTTGTCCCCCCTGGTAGGTTTATTCCTAGGTATTTTATTCTTTTTGTTGCAATGGTAAATGGGAGTGTTTCCTTAATTTCTCTTTCAGATTTTTCATCATTAGTGTATAGGAATGCAAGAGATTTCTGTGCATTAATTTTGTATCCTGCAAGTTTACCAAATTCATTGATTAGCTCTAGTACTTTTCTGGTAGCATCTTTAGGATTCTCTATGTATAGTATCGTGTCATCTGCAAACACTGACAGTTTTACTTCTTCTTTTCCAATTTGTATTCCTTTTATTTCTTTTTCTTCTGATTGCCGTGGTTAGGACTTCCAAAACTATGTTGAATAATAGTGGTGAGAGTGGACATCCTTGTCTTATTCCTGATCTTAGAGGAAATGCTTTCAGTTTTTCACCATTGAGAATGATGTTTGCTGTGGGTTTGTCATATATGGCCTTTATTATGTTGAGGTAGGTTCCCTCTATGACCACTTTCTGGAGAGTTTTTATAATAAATGGGTGTTGAATTTTGTCAAAAGTTTTTTCTGCATCTATTGAGATGATCATATGTTTTTTCCTCTTCAGTTTGTTAATATGGTGTATCACATTGATTGATTTGTGTATATTGAAGAATCCTTGCATCACTGAGATAAATCCCACTTGAACATGGTGTATGATACTTTTAATGTGTTTTTGGATGCTGTTTGCTAGTACTTTGTTGAGGATTTTTGCATCTATATTCATCAGTGATTTTGGTTTCTAATTTTTTTTTTTGTAGTATCTTTGTCTGGTTTTGGTATCAGGGTGATTGATGGTGGCCTCATAGAATGAGTTTGGGAGTGTTCCTTCCTCTGCAATTTTTTGGAAGAGTTTGAGAAGGATGGGTGTTATCTCTTCTCTAAATGTTTGATAGAATTCACCTCTGAAGCCATCTGGTCCTGGACTTTTGTTTGTTGGAAGATTTTTAATCACAGTTTCAATTTCATTACTTGTGATTGGTCTGTACATATTTTCTATTTCTTCCTGGTGCAGTCTCAGAAAGTTATACCTTTCTAAGAATTTGTCCATTTCTTCCAGGTGTCCATTTTATTGGCATAGAGTTGCTTGTAGTAGTCTCTTACGATGCTTTGTATTTCTGCGGTGTCTATTGTAACTTCTCCTTTTTCATTTCTAATTTCATTGATTTGAGTCCTCTCCCTCTTTTTCTTGATGAGTCTGGCTAATGGTTTATCAATTTTGTTTATCTTCTTAAAGAACCAGCTCTTAGTTTTATTGATCTTTGCTATTGTCTTCTTTGTTTCTATTTCATTTATTTCTGCTTTGATCTTTATGATTTCTTTCCTTCTACTAACTTTGGGTTTTGTTTGCTCTTCCTTCTCTAGTTCCTTTAGGTGTAAGGTTAGGTTGTTTATTTGAGATGTTTGTTGTTTATTGAGGTAGGATTGTATTGCTATAAACTTCTCTCTTAGAACTGCTTTTACTGCATCCCATAGGTTTTGGATCGTCGTGTTTTCATTGTCATTTGTCTCTAGGTATTTTTTTATTTCCTCTTTGATTTCTTCAGTGATCTCTTGGTTATTTAGTAATGTATTGTTTAGCCTCCATGTGTTTGTGTTTTTTACGTTTTTTTCCATGTAATTGATTTCTAATCTCATAGCGTTGTGATCAGAAAAGATGCTTGATATGATTTCAATTTTCTTAAATTTACTGAGGCTTGATCTGTGCCCCAAGATGTGATCTATCCTGGAGAATGTTCTGTGCGCACTTGAGAAGAAAGTGTAATCTGCTGTTTGTGGATGGAATGTCCTATAAATATCAATTAAATCTATCTGGTCTATTGTGTCATTTAAAGCTTGTGTTTCCTTATTAATTTTCTGTTTGGATGATCTGTCCATTGGTGCAAGTGAGGTATTAAAGTCCCCCACTATTATTGTGTTACTGTCGATTTCCTCTTTTATAGCTGTTAGCAGTTGCCTTATGTATTGAGGTGCTCCTATGTTGGGTGCATATATATTTACAATTGTTATATCTTCTTCTTGGATCAATCCCTTGATCATTATGCAGTGTCCTTCCTTGTCTCTGGCAACATTCTTCATTTTGAAGTCTATTTTATCTAATACGAGTATTGCTACTCCAGCTTTCTTTTGATTTCCATTTGCATGGAATATCTTTCTCCATCCCCTCACTTTCAGTCTGTATGTGTCCCTAGGTCTGAAGTGGGTCCCTTGTAGACAGCATATATATAGGTCTTTTTTTGTATCCATTTAGTGAGCCTGTGTCTTTTGGTTGGAGCATTTAATCCATTCACGTTTAAGGTAATTATTGATATGTATGCTCCTATTACCATTTTCTTGGTGGTTTTGGGTTTGTTTTTGTAGGTCCTTTTCTTCTCTTGTGTTTCCCACTTAGAGAAGTTCCTTTAGCGTTTGTTGTAGAGGTGGTTTGGTGGTGCTGAATTCTCTTAGCTTTTGCTTGTCTGTAAAGCTTTTGATTTCTCCATAGAATCTGAATGAGATCTTTGCCAGGTAGAGTAATCTTGATTGTAGGTTCTTCCCTTTCATCACTTTAAATATGTCATGCCACTCGCGTCTGGCTTGTAGAGTTTCTGCTTAGAAATCAGCTGTTAACCTTATGGGAGTTCCCTTGTATGTTATTTGTCGTTTTCCCCTTGCTGCTTTCAATAATTTTTGTTTGTCTTTCATTTTTGCCAATTTGATTACTATGTGTCTCAGTGTGTTTCTCCTTGGGTTTATCCTGTATGGGACTCTCTGCACTTCCTGAACTTGGGTGGCTATTTCCTTTCCCATGTTAGGGAAGTTTTCGACTATAATCTCTTCAAATATTTTCTGAGGTCCTTTCTCTCTCTCTTCTCCTTCTGGGACCCCTATAATGCGAATGTTGTTGCGTTTAATGTTTTCCCAGAGGTCTCTTAGGCTGTCTTCATTTCTTTTTATTCTTTTTTCTTTATTCTGTTCTGCAGCAGTGAATTCCACCATTCTGTCTTCCAGGTCACTTATCTGTTCTTCTGCCTCAGTTATTCTGCTACTGATTCCTTCTTGTGTAGTTTTCATTTCAGTTATTGTATTGTTCATCTCTGTTTGTTTGTTCTTTAATTCTTCTAGGTCTTTGTTAAACATTTCTTGCATCTTCTCGATCTTTGCCTCCATTCTTTTTCCAAAGTCCTGGATCATCTTCACTATTGTTATTCTGAATTCTTTTTCTGGAAGGTTGCCTATCTCCACTTCATTTAGTTGTTTTTCTGGAGTTTTATCTTGTTCCTTCATCTGGTACATCTGCCTTTTCATTTTGTCTATCTTTCTGTGAATGTGGTTTTTGTTCCACAGGCTGCAGGATTGTAGTTCTTCTTGCTTCTGCTGTCTGCCCTCTGGTGGATGAGGCTATCTAAGAGGCTTGTGCAAGTTTCCTGATGGGAGGGACTGGTGGTGGGTAGAGCTGGCTGTTGCTCTGGTGGGCAGAGCTCAGTAAAACTTTAATCTGCTTGTCTGCTGATGGGTGGGGCTGGGTTCCCTCCCTGTTGGTTGTTTGGCCTGAGGCGACCCAACACTGGAGCCTACCGGGGCTCTTTGGTGGGGCTAGTGGCGGACTCTGGGAGGGCTCACGCCAAGGAGTACTTCCCAGAACTTCTGCTGCCAGTGTCCTTGTTCTCACAGTGAGACACAGCCACCCCCCGCCTCTGCAAGGGACCCTCCAACACTAGCAGGTAGGTCTGGTTCAGTCTCCTACAGGGTCACTGCTCCTTCCCCTGGGTCCCGATGCGCACACTACTTTGTGTGTGCCCTCCAAGAGTGGAGTCTCTGTTTCCCCCAGTCCTGTCGAAGTCCTGCAGTCAAATCCCGCTAGCCTTCAAAGTCTGATTCTCTAGGAATTCCTCCTCCCGTTGCCAAAGCCCCAGGTTGGGAAGCCTGACGTGGGGCTCAGAACCTTCACTCCAGTGGGTGGACTTCTGTGGTATAAGTGTTCTCCAGTTTGTGACTCGCCCGCCCAGCAGTAATGGGATTTGATTTATTTGTGATTGCGCCCCTCCTATCATCTCACTGCGGCTTCTCCAGTGTCTTTGGATGTGGGGTATCTTTTTTCGTGAATTCCAGTGTCTTCCTGTCGATGATTGTTCAGCAGTTAGTTGTGATTCTGGTGCTCTCACAAGAGGGAGTGAGAGCGCGTCCTTCTACTCCGCCATCTTGAACCAATCCTCAATAGAGTTTTAAATCGAGGGATCAGTTTTAAAGAGAAAGTCAATAGGGAAGAAGACGGCCGTGCTAACAGTGAGATGTTCTTAGCTCTTGGCTGCTATTAGAGACCGAGAAGAGAGGTATAGTATTGCAGTTAAGGGTCCTGGGGTCCTGGCTTTAATTTCCACCTCATCTCTTATTAACTGCATGTCCTTGGATGGCCCCACAAGTCAGTTTATTTGTCCATGAAATGGGCATAGTAATAGTACTCACCTCACAGGGTTGTTAAGAGGGTTAGCTGAGGGGCAAGCACAGTGTGACCGGGACATATGAAGGGCTACTACCAAAAAGAGAAAAAAGACTTAAAAATTGCCAAATTATTATTCCAACCAGAAATGGGGTAAGGTAATCATTCACTAAAGGAGAAATGAGATGAGGAAGAGAGAATGCTGTTTGGGTCTGTTTTTTCCTTACTGCTGTGTAACAAAACACCCTACAAGTAGTGGCTTAGAGTAACAGCAGTCGTTCGTTTTGCTCCTGGATCTACTATTTGAACATGGCCTGATGGAGAAGGCTGCTTTGCTTCGTGCAGAGTTAGCTGGGGGCTCAGAAATCCACTTCCTGAGATGGTCCACTCACACTCTGGCCATTTTCTGGGCTCAGCTGGGTGGAGGGCGGGAGCCTCGGTTCTCTCCACGTGGGCCTCTCCACAGGCTGCTTGGGCTTCCTGAGGGCATGGCAACGAGGTGAGTATCCAGGAGGAGCGAGAGATGGCAGTTTCCCAGGCGTGGCCTTTAGAAAGCAGTACGGCATCATTCCACTGCATTCTAGTAGCTGAGTGGCCAGAGAGCCCAGATTCCAGGGAAGGAAACCTCTCAATAGAAGAAATGTTGAAGAGTCCCTAGACTTTTTTGTTGTTGTTTGTTTGTTTTTTAATATTTATTTATTTATTTATTTGGCTGTGCTGGGTCTTAGTTGCCACGTGCGGGCTCTTAGTTGTGGCATGCAGGATCTAGTTCCCTGACCAGGGATTGAACCCAGGCCCCCTGCATTGAGAGCACAGAGTATTAACCGCTGGACCACCAGGGAAGTCCCAATAGATGTGTTTTTAAACTGCCATAATATGTAGTCCCAAAGCTTGCTCAGATTTGATTTTCCCATGAGTCTTCTGTACATTTGGAAGGGAATGGGTGTCACAGAAACATCATTGCTATCCACATCTTCTGATCTATAAATGGTTCCTGTATCAGTGAGTAGTTGACAAAGGAGAAGTCCTGCTAAATTGACATGTTATAGTCTATGTTATAGTTTAAATTATACATATGTCTCTGTGGGGAGGCTTCCCTTTATCTTGATGGTGTTTCTCTCAAAATTTTGTACATGTGTAATAGCTAATGATTAATTCATTGTGCTGTCTGAATCCAGCATCTTGTAATAAGTTAGCATTTGTCATGCTTATTATTGTTACCGAACCAAACTTGGGTCTGCTCACCCATGTGCAGCAAAGCCAATCTACTGACACCGGGTCGTGGTGAAGGAAAGTGCAGCATTTATTGCAGGTGCCAAGCAAGGAGTCCAGGCAGCTAGTGCTTAAAAGGGCCAAACTCCTTGAAAGCTTTCAGGGAAAGTTTTTTTAAAGACAGGGTGAGGGAGGGGTTTGTAGGGTGTGTGATCAGCTCGTGGGCATTCTTCTGCTCGGCTGGTGGTGCGGTGATTGGGAGTCAGCGTCATCAACCTTCCAGTTCCAGTGAGTCTGGGGTCTATGTGCTTGTGGGCAGCGTGCAGTTAACTTCTCCCACCTGGTGGGGGTTTCAGTATCTGCAAAACAGCTCAAAGGACATGGCTCAGAATATTCTCTACAGCCCTTGAGGAGGAACTAAAGGTCCTTGAGATTGTATAATGGCTAAACTATTATTGTTTTGTGTTGCTTGACGGTTTTCCTTTCTTTCTGCATTTTCTTACTTCTCTTATTAAATTTACTCTTTGGAACTCAGGGAAGGCCTAGGAGGCTACAGGTTTTCTACAGCAAAGAGGCAGGTAGAGGATGTGAGTGGGGTGGGTGTCTGTTCCGGGAAGGCCCCACGGTGTCCTACTCAGTTACATTATCAGTTATTACCATAATTCTCCAAAAAGGAGTCCAGCGCTATTGATGGCAAGATGGTTCACTCATTCCACTCTCTAAACATTGAGACTTTTTAATTAGGGAGGAAATTTGATTTTATGTTATATACAATAAGTTCACAAGATCATTCATTCTCTCAAGAAATCCTTGATTACTCCTGAGACAAACACAATGTGAGATTTTAGGGTAAATGATAAAATAAGATCAGAGTAAAGTAAAAACAAATGTTATATAATTTACTAGAAATTACTGTGGTGTCTGGCCCTCTACTTGCATTTATTTAGAGAAGGGACAAGAAAGAAATTTGAGTTTATATTAAGTTATTTTATAATATTTACTTTCTGTGAGGCAAATTTATACTCTTTTCTTCTAATAGGCACAGAGTTTGTACATGATCATAATATAAGTCTAGTATTTAAAAGGTGTGGGTTGGATTTTACTAAAAATAAGGAATAATTCTTTAAAAATACTTAATATATTTTTATACATAGCCTTAGCATGTTTGATTAAATGTTTAAATACTAAAGTAGCAGGGGACTTCCCTGGTGGTCCACTGGTTAAGACTCTGCACTTCCACTGCAGGGGGCGCAGGTTCGATCCCTGGTCGGAGAAGTTCCGCATGCCTTGCAGTGCGGCAAAAAAAAAACCACATAAAGTATCAGGGATAAAAGTTGTCATTACCTCCAAAAGGACTAACTTCTATCTGCTTTCCTATTTTAATTGACTGCTTTCTATAAGTTATGGAAGAACTCTTAATTCAGGCTCCAATTTGCATCTGAAGATTAATAGGCATAAGATATGTATATTTATTCACGTTTCTTCACTGCAGGTCAGTTTTAATTGTATTTAGCAAAGGGGATTTAGTTGATAATTTTTAAGTTCCCCCAGAATTTAACGGTATTCTGTTTCCTGAATGGAAAACTTCTAAAAAAACTAAACTTCATATTTGCCAAAAGTGCTCTTGACCCAAATTAATCTAGACTGTCCTTGATTTATGGTGAAGGAAGCCAGCCACACTAATTTGACATCCCTGATGTGAACAGCAGCAATGAAAGCAAAGGTCAGTGCTTCCACTGAATTTGCCTTCCTTGCCCTGCTGTGTCTCTTTCTGAATCAAGGCCCTTGGAATTTTGCGCCCTTAAGGAACTGTTTGTTTTTCCAACTGATTAATGCATCAGGAACTTGGCTTCATGTAATCATCATTAAACAAATGCTCTGACACTTTTTCTATGGGGATTATCAGAGCTCTGAAATTAGCTACAGATTAGGCATACATAAAAAGCCCTAGTAGTTTTTGTTTGTTTGTTTTAGTTCAGGAACATGCAAGCATTCAGCTTCTAGCAGGAGACCCCTGAGCAGCTGCTGGTGCAGCTCTGAGCAGACCCCCGGGGTACTAACTGGAGGGGCAGCTCTGAGCAGACCCCGGGGGTACTAACTGGAGGGGCAGCTCTGAGCAGACCCCGGGGGTACTAACTGGAGGGGCAGCTCTGAGCAGACCCCCAGGGGCACTAACTGGAGGGGCAGCTCTGAGCAGACCCCCGGGGTACTAACTGGAGGGGCAGCTCTGAGCAAACCCCGGGGGTACTAACTGGAGGGGCAGCTCTGAGCAGACCCCGGGGGTACTAACTGGAGGGGCAGCTCTGAGCAGACCCCCAGGGGCACTAACTGGAGGGGCAGCTCTGAGCAGACCCCGGGGGTACTAACTGGAGGGGCAGCTCTGAGCAAACCCCGGGGGTACTAACTGGAGGGGCAGCTCTGAGCAGACCCCGGGGGTACTAACTGGAGGGGCAGCTCTGAGCAGACCCCCGGGGCACTAACTGGAGGGGCAGCTCTGAGCAGACCCCGGGGTACTAACTGGAGGGGCAGCTCTGAGCAGACCCCGGGGGTACTAACTGGAGGGGCAGCTCTGAGCAGACCCCGGGGGTACTAACTGGAGGGACAGCTCTGAGCAGACCCCGGGGCTACTAACTGGAGGGGCAGCTCTGAGCAGACCCCCGGGGTACTAACTGGAGGGGCAGCTCTGAGCAGACCCCGGGGGTACTAACTGGAGGGGCAGCTCTGAGCAGACCCCGGGGTACTAACTGGAGGGGCAGCTCTGAGCAGACCCCGGGGGTACTAACTGGAGGGGCAGCTCTGAGCAGACCCCGGGGGTACTAACTGGAGGGGCAGCTCTGAGCAGACCCCGGGGGTACTAACTGGAGGGGCAGCTCTGAGCAGACCCCGGGGTACTAACTGGAGGGGCAGCTCTGAGCAGACCCCGGGGGTACTAACTGGAGGGGCAGCTCTGAGCAGACCCCGGGGGTACTAACTGGAGGGGCAGCTCTGAGCAGACCCCGGGGGTACTAACTGGAGGGGCAGCTCTGAGCAGACCCCGGGGGTACTAACTGGAGGGGCAGCTCTGAGCAGACCCCGGGGCTACTAACTGGAGGGGCAGCTCTGAGCAGACCCCCGGGGTACTAACTGGAGGGGCAGCTCTGAGCAGACCCCGGGGGTACTAACTGGAGGGGCAGCTCTGAGCAGACCCCGGGGTACTAACTGGAGGGGCAGCTCTGAGCAGACCCCGGGGGTACTAACTGGAGGGGCAGCTCTGAGCAGACCCCCGGGGTACTAACTGGAGGGGCAGCTCTGAGCCGACCCCGGGGGTACTAACTGGAGGGGCAGCTCTGAGCAGACCCCCGGGGTACTAACTGGAGGGGCAGCTCTGAGCAGACCCCGGGGTACTAACTGGAGGGGCAGCTCTGAGCAGACCCCGGGGGTACTAACTGGAGGGGCAGCTCTGAGCAGACCCCGGGGTACTAACTGGAGGGGCAGCTCTGAGCAGACCCCCGGGGCACTAACTGGAGGGGCAGCTCTGAGCAGACCCCGGGGGTACTAACTGGAGGGGCAGCTCTGAGCAGACCCCGGGGGTACTAACTGGAGGGGCAGCTCTGAGCAGACCCCTGGGGTACTAACTGGAGGGGCAGCTCTGAGCAGACCCCCGGGGCACTAACTGGAGGGGCAGCTCTGAGCAGACCCCGGGGGTACTAACTGGAGGGGCAGCTCTGAGCAGACCCCCGGGGTACTAACTGGAGGGGCAGCTCTGAGCAGACCCCGGGGGTACTAACTGGAGGGGCAGCTCTGAGCAGACCCCTGGGGGCACTAACTGGAGGGCCACGTAGCCCAGGTGGCCTGGGAGTCACTGGCCTATCTTCAGGGACCAGGTTCGGGCAGTTTCATGCTTCACGTTGACCATTACCCAAAGCTGCTTACATCTTGAGAGGCATGTGTAATTTGTAATGTTAGTTTTATCTACCCCGTGCTGTAAAGGACCTGATGCTTAGTGGGGCCTGAGTGTCTGTTAGGCTGAATTGCCTTGAAAATGTAACGACTTTTATGTACCCTGTGTTTCCGAATTAGAAAGCATCTCAGAGTGTTAAGATGGATGAACTGATACTTCTAGTAGAGCCTGATTTAGGACAGAGTCTATGAGTTTGGTAAGACAAAACAAAACAAACAAACAAAAAAAACTATGAAGTATTCATCTCACTGTTGGCTGAAGTGATTACTCTGTATAATGACCCTTATCTAGAATTTATATCAGTGGATGTAGTTGCCAAAATGAATATCTAGAATTTCCAAATTAATAAGAGAACAGAACAACCCAATAGAAAAATGGGCAAAGAATATGCACAGGCAGTTCATAGGAGAGGAAACCCAAATGGGTACCCATGAGTAGAAGCTCAACCTCAAAGAAATGAAAATGAAAATAAAATGAGATACCATTTCACCCCTATCAGGTTGGAAGGAGTTAAAATGTCTGAGAATGCTGTGCTGGTAATCAGATGCTGCTTGTGGAAGGATAAATTGGTCCAAGTGCTTTGGAGGGTGTTTTGGCCGTTATGTAGTAAAGCTGATATTTTCACTTTACTGCTAACCAGTAATTCCATTTCTTGGTTATAGCTAGAGCAGCTCTGGTCCAGATGCAAAAGGAGTCCCACCCAAGGACTGTCCCCACCACATTGCAGTAGTGAAAAGGTGCAAACAACCTAAACGCTTTCAGCACGAGAGTAGAGAAACAAGGATGATGTCGTCATACAATGGACTACTCGTCACTGGTTAAATCGAACGAACAGAACTTCATGGGTCAACCTCAAAAGCATAGTGCTGGGCAAAGCTAGCACGTTTTAGAACCATATTGTTGAAAACAAATAATAACTATTATACATTTTATGTGTACATACATATGTGGTGATACTATAAAAATCCATGGATTGATGGTGAATCCAGGTGCGGTCACCCCCGGGAAGGCAAAGGAGCAGAGGCCCAGGAAGAGGGGGGCGGGGAGCTTCAGCTGTTCTGTGGTGTTTTATTTCTCTAAGAATATGACATGGATTTACCCAAAGCAGAAGATTTGATAGAGGTTGGTAGTGGATAAAGGGATCTTTATTTTATTCTTCTCAATATTTTTCTTTATATTTGGAATATTTCAGAAATGTTTAAAAGATAATGAGTTTAAAGCCAAATAAAAATGCTCTTGGCATCGTTTTTCAAACCATGTTTGCACTATTACTGTATCCCCCAAATTCCTCCTGACAAGGGGTGATTTCACTTTGCTCCAGCAAATACTCGTTGGGCTCCTCTGTGCAGGACTCTGGGGCTTGGCTGAGGCCGTGCAGGAGAAGCCAGTCGACTCGGTTGTGCCTTCATGGGACTTGGAGCTCCCAGGCAGCCGGGCGCTGGCCGCTGAAGGCGTGGGCCGTGATGGGAAAGCCCACAGCCAGCCCGGCGGGGACGGGCACCTCCCAGAAGGCAGCACGAGAGCTGCCCAAACCCCCTGCGATCTCGCCGTCCCGGAGTCGGAGCCGGCGCGAGGGGCAGCGCAGCGGGCAGGGGGTCCTCGGAAGGCGGACAGGTGGGGGCCGGCGGCCGGGCGGGCTGGGCGTGCAGAAGGGCGCGCGCAGCCCCGAGGAGAGGGAGGAGCTGCTGGAAGGGGCCCAGGTGACCTGCCCCCGCCCCGCGCGGGATGCCACCGATCGCCTGGAGGGTTCTGTTCTCCCGCAGACTCGGGCCGCCCGGCGCGCCCCGCAGGAGGAGGGGCCGTCAGGGGAAGCGCAGGGCTCTCCAAGAAGAGCAGGTGGCCTTGTCCCCGTGAGAGCATTTCTCTCCAGCGCCTCTGCTGGTTTGCAGCTTCTAACCAAATAGCCTCCAGCATATTTCGGCCAACGAAACCCACCGTGTGGTTTCTTCAACACGGGCCAGTTCCCGGCGCTGCCGGGGCCAGGGCTTCCCAGGCTGTCCATGACGCCTGCTTCTGCGGCGTCCCCAGGCTCCCCGGGGCCCGTCGTGTGGCAGAGACGCCCTTTGCCTGGCACTGAGCACCCGTAGGTTAAAGCTGCCCGGCTCGACAGGTGGCAGACAGAGCTGTCATCGGGACGGTGGACCTGCACTGAATCCTGGTTCTGCCGCTAGCCAGCTGTGTCCCCTTGGGCACGACAGGAGCCTGCGCTGCGCCTTGGTTTCCTCTTCTGTCAGTGGAGAAATCATCTTACCACCTGATAGGATTAGACTAGTTTACTGTCGGCTAGCTGGCACCCGGGAATTATTGTGTGAGCGTTGACTGTCCTCATGGTTGTGACTGTTTATTGCATAACCTGAGTTTCCTTTCCTTGATACCAGAGGATCTAGTTATAAAGAAAAATAATATTTTCCGTTTTTCTTTTCTTTTTTTTTTTGCAGCAAAAGCTATGTGATTCCTTTGCAATGCAGTTGCCCTGTAGATTTTGAGTTTCATGTTGCTTTGGTTCAGTCTCATCAAGCCTTTACTGTTGAGCCAACATCAGGTAAGGAGAATTAATTCTCAAGTTGCCAGAGTTCTCAGATCGAAGATGATTTGGAAAGTAGCTCTCAAGTTATGGAAAAGAATAAGCCACATTTGAATATATTATTTTCAAATGTGTAAGAGTAACAGACTTTTTACATGTCTGACATAATGTAAATTGGAACTGGAAATTTGGGAGTAAAAACAGTTTGGGATAATTTGTGTCATGCAGATAATTTTTAATAATGTCCAGGTAAATTTCTCCCAGAGTCAAAACTGGGAAATCAGAAGTTAATCCATTCTAATTCTAGTATTGACTCTTGGTACATCCTTGGTTTTGTAGTCACCTTTAATTCAGGTTCAAATAAAATGAGATTATTTCTTTCCAAGCCTTCAGAATCGTAGTGAAGGGTCTAAGGAATTTGTCTCACAGGTGGCGTGGACCATCTGTCTTTGCACACCCCAAAGGATATAGATCCCAAAGATGCTCGGGACCTCTGCGAGTGAAATCTCCACCTGAATTGATTTCTGCTTCCCAGTTTCTGTCTCTTGACGTTTAGGTTTCAGATTTAAATATCTGCCCACTGTGATCTGCTGTGAATGCTAAAATAGTTTTGTGTTTATTTTGTATTTTTTTCTTATTTTTGAAGTATAGTTGACACATAAAATTATTATCTTTTTAAAGTGTACAGTGTGATGATTTGACGTATGTACACATTGTGAAAGGATTCCTAGATTGAGTTAATTAATATATCCATCACATCACAGTTACTTTTTTTTTTTTGGTGAAACATTTAAGTTCTACTCTACTCTTAGCAAATTTCAATTATACACTATGATGTTACCAACTATAGTCACCATGTTTTACATTAGGTCCTCAGACCTTATTCACCCTGCAGTTGGAAGTCTACACCGTTTTACCAACCTCTCCTTTTTCCCTCACCCCTCAGCCCCTGGAAATCACTTTTCTACTCTCTGTTTCTAAGAATTGGACTTTTTTCTTTTAGATATGCATATAAACGATACCATGCAGTCTTTGTCTCTGTCTGGCTTATCTTACTCAGCCTAATGCCCTCCAGGTTCATACATATTGTCGTAAATGGCGGGGTTTCCTTCTTTTTTAAGGCTGAATAATATTCCATTGTATATGTGTACCACATCTTCTTTTCCATTCAACTGTTGATGGACACAGATTGTTTCCATACCTTGGATATTGTGGATAATGCTGCAATGAACATAGGAGTACAGCTATCTTTTCAAAATAATGATTTCATTTCCTTTGCATATTATACCCAGATGTGGGATTGCTGGACCATATGGTAGTTCTATTTTTTTAACGTTTTGAGGAACCTCCATACTGTTCTCCGTAGTGGCTGTGCCAGCTTGTATTTCCAACAGTGAACAGGGCTCCCTTTTCTCCACACCCTCACCAGGATTTGTTATCTCTTCTTTTTGATAATAGCCATTCTAATAGGTGTGAGGTGATATCTCATTATGTTTTTTATTTGCATTTCCCTGATGATTAGTGTTGTTGAACATGTACCTGTTGGCCATTTGTATATCTTCTTTGGAAAAATGTCTATGCAGGTCCTTTGCTCATTGAAAAAATTGGGTTATTTGGGTTTTTCTGCTATTGGGTTATATGAGATCCTTGTATATCTGGGGTATTAATGCCTTATTGGATATGTAGTTCGCAAATAATTTCCTTCCATTCCATAGGTTGCCTTTTCATTTTGTTGATGGTTTCCTTTACTGTGCAGAAGCTTTTGAATTTAATATAGTCTCACTTGTTTATTTTAGCTTTCGTTGCTTTTGCTTTTGGTATCAAATCCCCAAAATCATTGCCAAGACCAGTGTCAGGGAGCTTTTTTCTGTGTTTTGTTCTAGGAGTTTTATGGTCAGGTCTTACATTCAAGTCTTTAATCCACTTTGAAATCATTTCTTTTAATGTTTTAAAATTTTATTGAAATATAGTTGATTTACAATGTTGTGTTAGGGTAGGGTGTACAGCAAAGTGATTCAGTTATACATTCATATATATATTATTTTTTAGATTATTTTCCCTTATAGGTTGTTACAAACTATTGAGTAGAGTTCCCTGTGATATACAGTAGGTCCTTGTTGGTTGTCTGTTTTATATACAGTAGTGTGTACATGTCAATCCCAAACTCCTAAGTAATCCGCTTCCCACATTCACTTTTGTATGTGGTATAAGATAGTGGTTCAGTTTTGTTCTCTTACATGTGGCTGTTCAGTTTTTCCAACACTATTTATTGAAGAGACTGTCCTTTCCCCTGTGCATGTTCTGGGATCCTTTGTTGCCAATTAGTTGACCACGTATGCATGGGTTTATTCCTGGGCTCTCTATTCTTTTCCATGAATCTATTTATATATTTTTATGTCAATATCATTCCATTTTGATTACTGTAGCTTTGTGATAGGATCTGAAATCACAAAGCATGATGCTTTAGCTCTGTTCTCTCCCAAGATTGTTTTAGCTATTCTGAGTCTTTTGTGATTCCATACAAACTTTAGGATTGTTTGTTCTATTTCTTTTTTTTTTTTAAAGATTTTTATTTATTTTTTTAATTATTATTTTATTGATTGATTGATTGCTATGTTGGGTCTTCGTTTCTGTGCGAGGGCTTTGTCTAGTTGCGGCAAGTGGGGGCCACTCTTCATCGCAATGTGCGAGCCTCTCACTATCGCGGCCTCTCTTGTTGCGGAGCACAGGCTCCAGACACGCAGGCTCAGTAATTGTGGCTCATGGGCCCAGTTGCTCCGCGGCATGTGGGATCTTCCCAGACCAGGGCTCGAACCCGTGTCCCCTGCATTAGCAGGCAGATTCTCAACCACTGCGCCACCAGGGAAGCCCTGTTTGTTCTATTTCTATGAAAAGTACTGTTAGAAGTCTGATAAGGTTTCATTGAATTTGTATATCTCTTTGGATAGCATGGACATTTTAATAATATTAATTCTTCCAATCCATGAACATGGAATATCTTTCCATTTATTTGTGTCTTCTTCAATTTCTTTCATCAATGTCTTATAGTTTTCAGTGTACAGGTCTTTCACTTCCTTGGTTAAATTTATGCCTCATCACAAGAAGAATTTTTTCTTTTCTTTTTATTGTATCTATTTGAGATAATAAACGTTAATTAAACCTATTGTGGTCATCATTTCACAAATATGTAAATCAAACCATCATGCTGTGTACCTTAAACTTATACAGAAATGTATGTCAATTATTTTTCAATAAAACTGGAAAAAATTTATTCCTAGGTATTTTATTCTTTTTGTTGCTATTGTAAGTGGGATTTTTTTTTGGTTTTTGTTTTTAATTTTTATTTTATTTTTGGCTATGTTGGGTCTTTGTTGCTGCACGTGGGCTTTCTCTAGTTGCGGCGAGCGGGGGCTACTCTTCATTGCGGTGTGTGGGCTTCTCATTGCAGTGGCTTCTCTTGTTGCGGAGCATGGGCTCAAGGGCGCGCGGGCTTCAGCAGTTGTGGCATGTGGGCTCAGTAGTCGTGGCTCGCGGGCTCCAGAGTGCAGGCTCAGTAGTTGTGGTGCACGGGCCCAGCTGCTCTGCAGCATGTGGGATCCTCCCGGACCAGGGATCGAACCCATGTTCCCCGCATTGGCAGGCGGATTCTTAACCACTGTGCCACCAGGGAAGTCCCCAGTGGGATTGTTTTCTTAATTTCACTTTCTGATGATTTGTTGTTGGTGTATAGAAACACAACTGATTTTTCTATATTGATTTGTATCCTGCAACTTTACTGACTTTTTAAATTAATTCTAACAGGTGTTTTTGGCAGAGTCTTTAGGGTTTTCTGTAGTTTTCTGAAGCACCGTGCCTGGGATCTGGGAAGATAAAAGAGCTCTGGGGCCTGTTGTCTGCCTTAGGGGCTTGCAGTCTAGTTGGGAGACTGGTAGACATAGCAGGGTGACAGCTGGGGTGGCACCCGAGGACCGCAGCGTGATGGAGTGTCGGGGGTGGAGGCTCTTGGGGGTGGAGCGTCAGGAGGAGTTTGCTGTAACACGTAGGCTGACGCAGCCTTTGAAGTTTTATTTATTGAGCTGGGAACACCTGTAATGAGCAGGCACTTGCTTTGGTGAGACTTAGTAGGGGAGACAGACGGCAGAGAGATGGTTTCAGGGGTGGGAATCAGCAGCTGAAAGAAGACTTGGAGGAAGGGCTTTCCAGGCTGGGGAACGGCGATGCCAAGGCCCTGGGGTGCCGGAGCCCGTGTCTGGGGATTGGAGCAGAGGCCGATCTCCTCCACGTGAGCCCGATGTCCCCGTCGCTCAGACAGCTCCTTGTGCTTCACTTGCCTCCCCAAGGCTTGCTCTGTATTCATGCCACGACTTGAGAGTTTATCATCTTCACTTGCTTATTCCTTTTTGTTTGCTATCCCGACTAGCATGTAAACCCGGGGAACTCCGGGACTTTGCTTTGTTTATTGCTGTGTCTCAAGTGCCTAAAAGAGTGCCTGGCACCCAGCAGTGCTCAGTGAATGCTTGGGTGGCTGAATGAAAGGGCTGTGCGGTTGGCACAGAGAGCAAGGCAGAGGCTGGGCCAAGATTCAGAGACCCTGGATGGGAAGGGGGGATGCCAGGCATTTATGAGGGTGTGTACAAGGCCTCTGCAGGGACCATAGAAAGACCCGATGCACCGGGACAGAGGGAACCACCTAGAAAGCAAAGCAGAGAGCCTTCAGTGGAAGTCAGAAACGTGAGCGCCTCTCACACTTAGGGCACTGACCCACCCTCCCTCGCTGCCTCTTATTTTCCTTTGCGTGTTTGTTGAACACTTACTGGGCTCCAAGTGCTGCTGGTACCAGAGGTACAAAGGAGAAGGAAACACCGTGTGATATCTGACTTGGGAGCTCCTGAAGATTTGAAAGGAGAGAATCAAATTACACAAAAGTATAGGGAACTGAATAATTTGGACACAAACTTTTATGTGTGTTCCTTGCTTTTCCTTGTGGCTTACGGCATGAACATTGACATGTGGGAATTAGCTTAAAGATTACGGTTTTGGGAATTCACTTCTGAGTCAGCAACGCTGATTGATAGGTATATGTTTATATAACTGACACAATCGAGTTATTATTATAAAGGATTAAGGTGGTAGTTGGATAAATAAGATCAATGTAAACGTGCAGAAGTTGATTCACGTGTATTTAATGAAAAGACTATATAAAGATAATAGAAATACTGGTGTTTCTCACGGGAACAGTGTATTTGTGTGTGTGTGTGGTTTGTGTGTGTGGTGTGTGTGTGGTGTGTATGGTGTGTGTGTTTGTATGGTGTGTGTGTGTGTGGTGTGTGTGTGGTGTGTGTGAGTGTATGGGGTGTGTGTGGTGTATGGTGTGTGTGTGTGGTGTGTGTGAGTGTATGGGGTGTGTGTGGTGTATGTATGGTGTGTGTGTGTGTATGGTGTGTGTGGTGTGTGTGTGGGGTGTGTGGTGTGTGTGAGTGTATGGGGTGTGTGTATGGTGTGTGTGTGGTATGTGTGTGTGGTGTGTATGGTGTGTGTGTGGTGTGTGTATGGTGTGTGAGTATGGTGTATGTGTGGTGTGTGTGTGTGGTGTGTGGTGTGTGTGTATGGTGTGTGTATGGTGTGCGTGTGTGGTGTGTGTGGTGTGTGTGTATGGTGTGTGTGGTGTGTGTGTGTATGGTGTGTGTGTGTGGTGTGTGTATGGTGTGTGTGTATGGTGTGTGTGGTGTGTGTGTGTATGGTGTGTGTGTATGGTGTGTGTGTATGGTGTGTGTGGTGTGTGTGGTGTGTGTGTATGGTGTGTGTATGGTGTGTATGGTGTGTGTGTGTGTATGGGGTGTGTGAGTGTATGGTGTGTGTGTGTGTGTGTATGGGGTGTGTGTGTGTATGTGGTGTGTGTGAGTGTATGGGTGTGTGTGTGGTGGGTGTGTGTATGGGGTGTGTGTGAGTGTATGGGGTGTGTGTGGTGTGTGTATGGGGTGTGTGTGTGCATGGGGTGTGTGTGTGAGTGTATGGGGGTGTGTTTGTGTGGTGTGTGTGTGAGTGTATGGGTGGGTGGGTGTGTGATGTGTGTGTGAGTGTATGGGTGGGTGGGTGTGTGATGTGTGTGGGGTGTGTGTGTGTGTGTGTGTGTGTGTCAGCCTCTTTGCCGGGACTTGGCAGGAAGAGACCGCATCACGTTTTCTCATGTCTTTCCTCCCAGGAATAATACCAGCGAACAGGAAGATGGATGTGACAGTGACATTTACCCCCTTTCAGTGTGGGATCGCACAGATAAAAGTGCAGCTGTGGATTTCACAGTTCAACTCTCAGCCGTACGAGTGTGTCTTCACCGGCACGTGCTACCCCAACATGGCTTTAAAGTACGGCCGCCTGGGGGGGCTTCTGTGCATTCTTCAAACTTTTTCAAAACCCCAGGTCTTCCTTCCTTTCATTCTGTGTTTCTTTCTTGTAGCAGAATGCCATCAAAAGCGTACTTAATATGCCTGAAACTAATATACTGTTTTATGTCAATTCTATGTCAGTTTTAAAAACTTTTTTAAATGATGAACCTTCATAAAATACACTTAAGATACAACAGCAATGCAGAGGATATCTTTGCACTTGTAGCAGTAGTTGCTTCTGGCAAGAGGGGAAGAGATGACTGAGGAAAGGAAAATGTCACAGTATAAACCCCAACCTTGGAGAACCCTTACAAATATTTTGAAAATGATAAAGAAAAAGTTTGATTTTCTCCTCTCCCCTTCATGCACAGGTACACATCACACAGTAACATCATTAGGCATATTAAATAAAGTGGAGTAACAATCTAGTATCTGAATAAGAACTAGCTCCATGGTTTATTATATATTTATGTTATTATTTTTTTTCTAAAAAGCCAAAGCATCTTAAGTCAACTATAGAATACTCGTGTGGCCCGCTGAGCCCAAATCTTGCAAGTTCCCACGGTGGAACTAAATGAGTCAGCCGATGAAGAAGCAGCGTTGGCTGTAAATGGAAACCGGCGCTCATTCTCCTGGCGTCAGTTACTGGCCGAGCAGACCGCCACTGGCCAGCTCGCGTCACGCGCTGCGACGCTCAGACCGCCTCCTCCACGCCATCGCCTGAGGGGGACGTTGACTTGTCCCTCTTAGACTCTGACTTCCACAGACGTGTCCGTACATACGATGGCGCTTTGCGCGGCCCAAGTTCCGTGCAGGAGCGGGAGCAGACCTTTTCTAACTGATGTTTTGGTTTCCCAACTGGAGTTTACTATCTTGTTTAGAGCACTCTTGATGTTTTCAAGGACTGTGTCTCCCCAGGCTGCAGGTGGGGCTAGAACAGACATTCCACCAGCAAGGAGAAAAATGACCCAGCTGCAGCGTGTTCTGGAGGCGTCATAGGTTGCTTTTTCGTTTCAGAGTTGGGTGCATGATGGATGCGTTCACACGTGTCCTGACTTTGGCACTGCCAATCCCACGTAACTCTTTAGTTTCTCGTTTTCTCATTTCCATCCTTAACGCTAGCCATCAGACTTCCTAAGGAGGCTGGGTGTTTTGCCGTTGCTGTTCATTTTCATCGCAGTATGGTTGCTTTAGGAGATTGGTTGTTAACACCCTCAGAAATTTGGGGTCGTTTCCCAGATATTTACGGCAGAGGTGGTATCAGAGCTCTGTTGAGATGCAGATGCCGGGCCACAGCTCACCCGTCCCTGCACCTCACAGCGCGTCAGGCAGGGTGGACAGGTTCTCCCGTGCCGTGACCTTTCAGGACCCTCACACAGGCCACGTTAAGTTCGGGATCGCAGGCCTATGGCCCGCGTTGTGCAGTGGGGCCGGGCCAGTAGGCGCCAGGCCAATGCACCTGGCATGTCAGAATGCGTGAATGGTCGCAATCTCTCACCTTACCTCTGTAACGTCATGGACACGTGTCGTCCCACAAACACGTGTTCACACATTCTTGCTTAAGGAAATGCTTTCATGGGTAGCATTTATAAACATACGTGATTCTACTACATCTCATGATAAATGAGCAGTTTCTGCAGACATGGAAGCAGCCATGTCTATACCTGCCTATGTTTAAAGCAGTTTTCATTCACAGTAAAGATCTCAAACGTTAACCTGAATCACTTTATTTTAAAGATCTTGCTACAAACAGTGGGCAAAATTATTCTTTTACTAGGAACATGAATCAATGTAAGAGTTTTTAAATGTGGTAAGTAAATTTCGCTGTGGAAAACCAACAGCCCAGAAATGAATTATGCTGGACGCTGAGAGCATTTTCCAGCCTGTCCTGTTTTCCACTTGCTATGTTCTTTGAGAACATAAGGAAAACAGCCATCGAACAGCTGTTTGTATATGATTATGCTCTGGTATCCTGATCTTGCGTTTATTTTAGTAAACCACTGTTTTAGCACTCAGATTGATTTTTAGTTTAGATATAGTATTGATATTTAATGGAGTGTAAGTCATGGTATTATTGGAAAGAACTAAAATTAGGAGCCTTGAGTTGTTGCATTACATACTAATTTAATAATCTGTTTTCAACTCTAGCTTAGAAGAATTTGAAAGATTAAATACTCTTTCTAGGAAAGTAGTTGTACCTCCAGAAAAGGCAAGGACACACGTACATTTTCACCGACTGCCAGCAAAGGCAAAACCTCCCAAGATTAAGGTAAAGTAGGCATTATGTGAACCACGATGGAAGGAATGACAGAGAAGGCAAATAATGACTTTTCCCTCCTGGTTTGGTCTCAGGACATCGAATATCAGAACTTGAGATTTCCAGTAGACTTATCGAATCCATTTGCTGTGGCAACTGTTCTCAACCAAGAACCAGGAAAATTGAAGATTAAAGAATTAAGAGAAGGTAAGCAGTTGGTCCTCCGTAAGTCAGCCCCTGGGCAGAATCTGCAGCAGCAGCAAAACTCAGTTAGATCGCTGTTATGTTTTGCCATTAGAAATGTGTTTTTCTCTCAGCCAGTGATTCTGATTTGTTTACTGGTATAATCGTGTTTGCTCCCTTCCTCAGTTTTGGACCAAGGCACTGAGGTTTCAAAAACAAGACAGATGAAGGAAGCACTCTTTGAACAGAAAGTCAGACAGGACACTTACGAAGAGCTCAAAAATCACCTTAAGTGGTAAATATTGCGCAATTATTTGCATCAAGTGACGGTGTTTTTGGTAATGGCTTTTTATCCATGAGACACAATGAAATGTAATACCTTTTTATGCCCTCTGAAAAATTTGATTATTCTCTCCCTTTAATGGACCTTCTGTTTCAGAGTGAAGTTTCTATTGGGAATAAACTAATGTGACCAAACCATGCTGCTTCCTAAGCATGACGAGTGGCAGAGCCAGAGTGCACCCCGCTTGCTCAGGACCGATCGGGGTGACAGGCACCCCGGGTCTCGCCCCGTCACCGCTCCCCCTACCCCGAGCCCCCTGTGTCCTGGGCTGTGTGCCCCAGAGGCCGTCCGGGGACCCCGGCAGTGCAGGCTGGGGTTGGGGAGGCTCCCGGCGGGGGTTTTCAAACTCACATGCGGGGCTTCTTCTTTGTGCTCCTGCAAACAAAATGGAACCCTTTTTACAAATTTTTACCATATCACACCAGGCATATCTACGTGTGCAGATTCAGCTGAAGTAACTTTAGAAACTCTTAAACTGAGTTCAAACAGAGACTCCTGGAGGGACTTCCCTGGCGGTCCAGTGGTTAAGACTCTACGCTTCCACTGCAGAGGGTACAGGTCCGATCCCTGGTCGGGGAACTAAGAGCCCACATGCCGCCCAGACAGGCCACGCGCCCTGAGCTCTGGGGCCAGCCCAGGTGTCCCCACCCTGCCACCCCCTCAGGAGAAACAGCCCCTTCGGTGAACTCACAGAATCCTGTGTGAGTCTGTACTCGGGGTCTGGCCTCAGTTGAATAGGGCGTATGCCAGGTTACCCAGGACCATTTTAAAAAAATACTCTTTCCCTGTTGTAAAAAAAGTGGACACGTTGTCATTTTAGAAACTTGAAGGTTTTTTTCTGAGTGTAGAAGAGGAAAAAAAAATCACTGTTAGTCCAGTGACCACTGTTAACCCTCGTGTTTTCCCTTCCACCTATGCTTCTTTGTAACAGACTCGAAATCACAACCTAAATTTTGGTTTTTATTTATTTATTTATCTATTTATTTATTTATTTATTTATTTTGGGCTGTGCTGGTTCTTCGTTGCGGTGCACGGGCTTCTCATTGCAGTGGCTTCTCTTTGCTGTGGAGCACGGCCTCTAGTAGCTGTGGCTCAGTAGTTGTGGCACACGGGCTCAGTAGTTGTGGTGCATGGGCTCTAGAGCGCAGGCTCAGTAGTTGTGGCACACGGGCTTAGTTGCTCCGGGGCACGTGGGATCTTCCCGGACCAGGGCTCGAACCCGTGTCCCCTGCATTGACAGGCGGGTTCTTAACCACTGTGCCACCCCAGAAGTCCCTAAATTCACTTTTGATCATGTGTTGTTCACTTAATACTTTCTCCCTACTTTTTTGTTAAAAGATTTTAACCCTGCCAGTAAGAGGCACACACACTGATGTAGGGTCAGTGGTTAACGCCACACGCATGCACACGCGCACAAATGCACACGTGCAGACACACCTTTTATCCCCCTGAGCCCTTTGTATAAATTTATTTATTTATTTATTTATGGCTGTGTTGGGTCTTCGTTTCTGTGCGAGGGCTCTCTCTAGTTGCGGCAAGCGGGGGCCACTCTTCATTGCGGTGCGCGGGCCTCTCGCTATCGCGGCCTCTCTTTTTGCAGAGCACAGGCTCCAGAGGCGCAGGCTCAGTAGTTGTGGCTCACGGGCCTAGTTGCTCCGCGGCACGTGGGATCTTCCCAGACCAGGGCTCGAACCCGTGTCCCCTGCATTGGCAGGCAGGTTCTCAACCACTGTGCCACCAGGGAAGCCCCCCTTGATCCCTTTGAAAGCAAGTTGCAGGTACAGTGCCATGAAGCCTCACCCCTAAAGGTTTTAGCACATAGCTCCTAAAAGCAGGGACGTTCTCCAACATCACCATAATCACTTCCAAGAGGTTTACCATTGATGAAGCACCAAATAATCAGCCTATGTGCAGATTTACCTTGTTGTCGCAGTAATGACTCTTATACCAGGGGGCTTTGGTTTTTGGAGTGGGGAATCCAAGGTCCAATCAAAGATCATACAATTTGTGTGTAGTTTTCATGTCTCTTTAGTTTCCTTTAATCTAAGACAGTTCTCCAGAACTTTAAAAACCACAGCTACTGTACCTCTTTTTTTTTTTTTTGGCCGAGCCATGCCGCTTTCGGGATCTTAGTTCCCCGACCAGGGATCGAACCCGCGTCCTCGGCAGTGATAGCCGAGAATCCTAACCACTGGACTGCCGGGGAACTCTGCTATTATATACTTTGAACACGTATTGGACTCCATGATGGGTACATTACATACCAGAGATGTTTTAAGTGTGATAAAATTCACATCACATAAAAGGAACCATTTTAAAGTGTAGAAGCCAGAAGTTCTTAGTACGTTCACGGTGTTGTGCAACCATCACCACTTATTTCCAGAACGTTTGCATCCCTCCAGAAAGGAAGCCCGTCGTAAGCATGAAGCAGTCACGCCCCGTCCTCTTTCCCCAGCCCCTGGCGACCACTAACCCACTTTCTGTCTCTGTGGCATTGCCCCTTATTTCATATGAATGCAGCCGTAGAACACATGGCCTTTAGTAACTGGCTTCTTTCACTGATCGTGTTTCCAAGCTTCATCCACGTCACAGCACCTGTCCGTACTTCATTCATTTTTATGGCTGAATAAGATTCTATTTTATGGACATACTACATTGTGTTTATTCATTCATCAGTTGATGGACACTTGGGTGGTTTCCGCCTTTGGGCTATTTTAAATAATGCTGCTACGAACATTTATATACAAGTTTTTGTGTGAACTTATCTTTTCAGGTCTCTTGGGTGTATGCGTAGGAGAGGAATCGCTGGGTCGTACGGTAATTCTATGTTTAACTTTTTGAGAACAGCCAAGCTGTGCTCTACGTGGCTGCAGCATTTTACGTTCCCGTCCGCAACGTACGAAGCTTCCAGTTTCCCACCTCCTTGGCAATTCCTGTTATTTCCCCTCATTATGATTGTTGTCACCATCATCATCATAAATCGTCATAGCCACCCGAGTGGGTGAGCCGTGGTCCGTCGCTGTGGTTTTGATTTGCATTTCCCTAATGATGACTGAGGTTGAGCATCCAGGTTTTTCTATTCATAAATATTTTAGTGTGTGTCCCTAGAAGATGAGCTTCGTCTTGCGGAACACATTATTCACCCTAGTTGTGTCGCTGTGGTCTCTGCAGCTTCCCTACCCCACGGTGTGTCCTCCCTCTTCAGCTGTGCAGTACGGCTAAGACGCTCCATCCTGAAGTCGACTATGGTATTCTGATGGGTTCTGGAAGCTGGTTTTTTTCTCCCCAGGCAGGTACACCTCGGTAAAGATCACATGTCCTTTAAATTTAAAAAAGACCTTACTGAGGAGCGGCAGAGAGTAAACAACAAATACAAGGTCAGAATCACTGCTAATTCGATGTCATTTATTTCACTAAATATTGTGAATTCCTGCTGTAATGCAAGATGTCACATAAGGAGAAAAAACTTAAGTAGGGAGGGGAGGCTGATAGCCAGCCCACGGTTAACTGTAAATCGAGGCTGCCTGTGACTGTCACCGAGACCGCTGCTAAGCAGTGTGTGGCTTCCGAGTCCAGCTAGCAGAGGACTCGTCTAGCTGGAAAGCTTCCCAGAAGACACGGTATAAGTTTGAAAAGTAGTAAAGAGGAGAAAGGCGTCCCACTTAGAGGCAGGGAATGGCTCCAGTTCGGGCTGGAATGCTGGGCATGAGCTGCAGAGCACGAAGGTAAGAGACCCAGAGACGGTGACCAGGAGCGAAGTCAGAGCCAGGTCCAGACCAAAGGCGGAGGCCGAGCCCTGTGGCAGGAAACCGAGCAAAAGCGAGAGGGAGGGAGGGTGCAGAGCAAGTGGGCACGAGAGCCGCACGGCCCAGACCCTCGGGGGCGACGACTTCTTGCTCAAGGGAGACGGCCAGTAATGCTAAATTCTGAAATGTTCATCGTAAATGAGTAGAGTCTAAATAAAGGTACAAGAAGTTTCCCTCCTCTTTCGTCTAACAACGCATTTGCCAATCCCTTCTTTAAATTCCCTCTATTTTATTTGACTTTTAGTCGTCATGGAGGTCTGGGTCTCTCCCCACGGAATCTGTATTTTGAACCTAAGGTCCCCAGTCTCACACTCAACCTCCGGCTGCATGCAAATCGGACTGGACAGCTCACCGCCCTGGTGACAATCATAGACATCTGTTCTTTCTTGTTTTCTTTGATTGCAGTAGAGTTGATTTACAATATTGTGTTAGTTTCAGGTATACAGCTCAGTGATTCAGTTACACACACACACACACACTCACACACACACGCACACACATCTATTCTTTTTCAGATTCTTCTCCCTTAGAGGTTATTACAAAATATTGAGTGTAGTTCCCTGTGCTCTCCAGTATGTCCTCTCATTTTCGAGTAGGGTGTTAATGTGGTGGTCGGATTTCTTCCAATTTAGTCTATAAAAATGTTTGTGAACAGCATACCTGAAAGCCAAGCTAGTTTTAGAAGTTACCTAACACACAAATAACAAAAACCACAAGGCCATGAAGAACCTAGTGGCAAGACGGGAATAAAGACACAGACCTACTAGAAAATGGACTTGAGGATATGGGGAGGGGGTGGGGTGAGATGTGACAGGGTAAGAGAGTGTCATGGACATATATACACTACCAAATGTAAAATAGATAGCTAGTGGGAAGCAGCCGCATAGCACAGGGAGATCAGCTCGGTGCTTTGTGACCACCTAGAGGGGTGGGATGGGGAGGGTGGGAGGGAGGGAGATGCAAGAGGGAAGAGAAATGGGAACATATTGTATATGTATAACTGATTCACTTTGTTATAAAGCAGATGCTAACACACTATTGTAAGGCGATTATACTTCAATAAAGATGTTTGAAAAAAAAAAAAAAAAAAAAAAAAAAAACCACAGAGAGGCAAAAGCTAACGCAGGTTTGCAGGTGCACGGCCCTCCCGCCGTGGAGGCAGGTGTGGGGAGACACTGCCAAGGCCGGCGGCCTTCCTGGGGGCACCAGGCAGTGCCAGTGGCTCCGGGGTAGGGAAGATGGCTCGGGGGCCAGGGAGCAGGCGGCGGGGGACACCTAGCCACGGAAGGGACAGACCCCCCACTTCCACCGCCCGGGAAAGCGAAGGGATCACGTGCCTTTGTTAATACCTGATACTTGGATCATCAGCTCTGAGGAGCTTAAAGCTTCCCTGGGAGGTTAAATTTCTTTTAAAAGAAATCTCTCTACTCCCGTGTCACACGGTTTCCTAAGATCCATTCTGTGAATTTTAAATGCCTCAGAAATAATGTCCAGAGACTATCCTCTAATTGTAAGAAGAAGGTATTGGGTTTGTGCTTCTGTAGAAACTTTCCATGTTTAAACAGTAAGTGTACTTAAAACGATCATTTTAACCACCACTCCCAGCGGAACTTCATGGGTGGATTGGACCAATGGCTTAATGGGTTTCTACCAGTTTCAACGAGAAATACAGTTGTGTGCCTTTGTATTCCATTTTAACATTTTTGATGATTGAAAACCCCAGCTAGATAGAGGAGATCCTGTTTTGGATGATGAATTCCAGCGACTCAAGACAGAAGTTCACCAGAAACGGGTTGTACGCGACCTGGAAGAAGTAAGTAACTTTCTTTATTTGGAATCTAATTATCAGCAGCTCTTTATATGCTTATTTTTTAAGCATGTAAACAATTTTATAGAAATCCTTTTACCAAGAGATTTTTAATAGTTTTTAATTTGCTTACCTTTCGGAGTGTTTTTTCTTACGACGTATCCACAAGTCAGGCATCAACTTGTAATTAATGTTTCCCTTGAAATTAACAGCCTTGTATATGGGCCCCTGCTTCCCACACCTCCGATTTCTCCTCTTGGTCTCCTTTGTTCTTCCCCTTTGCTGCCCATGCCCCTGTCCGCAGGTCCTCGGGGTGGGTCCCTGGGTGGGTTCCTTGCCCCCTCCCCTCCCCTTGTAAGAAGACAGCAAGTCAGACGCCAGAGCTCTGGCCCCAGCTCCACCTCGGATTTGGGACCCGGGAAGAGCCCTCTGAGCCCTCGTGCCTCGTGCTCAAACGTGAAGTGGGGACAGCAGCCCCCCCCCCACCGGAGTTTCCGCTGTCATGTGATAGTTGCTGGTTAAAACCCCAATTTTTAATTTTTTTTACTTAAAAATTTTTTTTGAAGCATAGCTGATTTACAATGTGTTAATTTCTGCTGTACAGAAGTGATTCACTTATACATATATATACATTCTTTTTCATATTCTTTTCCATGATGGTTTATCACAGGATATTGAATCTAGTTCCCTGTGTTCTACAGCAGGACCTTGTTGTTTACCCCAATTTTTAATTTTAACAACGAAGAAATGCTTCCCAGTCTCCCCACCTCCGCCATTCTCAGCTTTCTCTTCTGGGTCTGCACGTCTGCACTGTTTTTACCTCTTTCTCCCCCCGCCCTGTCTCATCTGGCCCCACAGTCCTGCTAGGCGCCCTTCCACGAGGCCAGCCCCCGGTCCCCCTTCACGGCTCACCCTCAGCTCATCCCGCAGGTGAACCGTTTGTGTTCCGCCCCTCCGCCCTCTCCTCCGCGGCCCACTGCCCGGGCCAACGCAGGACGGACTCACTTCCGATGACTTTGTCTTCACGTTGCTCCCCTGTTCAGTGCCCTGCAGTGCCCAAGGCTCTGGCCGGCGTCACGGCACCCCCAGACACCCCTTCCTTCCCAGTCATTACTGATCCACACACACTTGTGCCCCCGGTGCGCGGGCTCCACGGGGGACCACGCGGTCTGGCCTCCTGCTTCTGCAGCATCCCAGCGCCCGACGCAGGGTTCTGATTTCTGTGTGACTTCATTCTTCCTCTCTAGACTGTACATTTCTTTCTTTCTTTTTTTTTCTTGATGTAATATTCACAGTTTTCTAAAAAGAAAACTCTTAACAAATGAAGGAAACAGAAGCTTTTGTAAACTCATAAATTGTTTTTTCAAAAAAATTGCAGTAAAAGTCATTCTAATTGGCGAAAAATTAGAAGTACTGTATATACAAACAAGTACAAACTCTTTTATTCACTATTGTGTTAGAGGTTCTGGATAGTACAGTATGATAAGAGAAAAATACAAGAAAAGTTAAGTATTGGAGAGAAAGAAATAAAAAGATCATTGATTTTATAAGATATAATTAACTATGATTGTAGAAAATCTAAAATCATCTATTGCCAGATTAATTAAACCTACTGAATTTGTAAGAGAATTTGGCAATTGCATATAAAATCATTATACAAGAATATCTACTGTATTTTCATATACAAGAAATAAAACGTTACCATATAATTTAATAGACATGTAATTTATAATAGCAAGCAAGTACCTAGAAGCAAATCTAACAATTACAAAACTTTACATTAAAACAATAACAAAGATCTAAATAAATTGAAAGATATTTATAGACGTTTGTTTCATAGAAGAGAATAAGCATTGTAAAGATGTTACCTTTTTCCAAATTGATCTACAGATTAAATGCAATCCCAATTAGTATCTCAATAGGCTTTGTCATGGAATTTTATAACTCTTTAAGTACATATATATGTATATATACACAACATGAACATGAATATTATGTATATATATGTATATATATGAAAGAGCAAAGGCTCAAGAATTTTTTTAACTTAAAATGAATAAACCGGGGGAGAGGACTTTCTCTGAAGGAGACAAAGCTTTATGACCAAGTTAGATCATTAAGGCAGTGTGGTATTATTGGCATACGGATAGACAAAAGATAAATGAAACCAAATAGAAAGACAGAAACAGATCCACATATATATCGAGTCTTGACATATGATAGATGTGGCATTGTAAGTCACTTGAAAAATGAGATTAGATTGTACGTTTCTTGAAACCCAAATCTTGTCTTCCACTTTTGGTCCCTAACCCAAGCAGTGTTCCCTATAATGCTATGTACACCAAAAGTGCTTAATAAGTGCTCATTAAGTGGAAGAACAAATAATAACTTGGTTTGGGATCCAACTCTGAAACATTTTTATTAAATGCTTTTATGCCAGGAGTTAAAATTTAAATCTAACATGCGCCTATATTTTGTGTTCACAGAAAACCAGGGAATTTCATCCTAATTTTGATCCGCTCATAAATAACACTTGGGTCAACAGGTTCTGGGCGCAGAGACGGTTTCAGCAAGCAGCACGCAAGGTAAGTCTCAGCATCAGGTTGAAAATTTAATTTCTTTAGTTATCAGCACAGGGAAATTGAACGGTGAGGGTTATTTTTATAGCAGCTTTATTGAGATGCAATTCACATGCCTTAAAATTCACTCCTGTAAAGTGTACAGTTCAGTCGTTTTTAGTAGAGTACGGCCATCACCACTATCTGATTTTAGGGCATTTTTATCACTGCTTAAAGAAGCCTGGTCCCCAGCAGCAGTCGCTCTCCACCCCCCACCCCCTTCCCTGTTCACTTTCTGCCTCTGTGAATTTGCCTATTCTGGACGTTTCGTATACACGGAATCCTACAATACATGGCCTTTTGTAACTGGCTTCTCTCACTTAACATGTTTTCAAGGTTCATCCACGGCGTAGCATGTTTCAGTACCTCATTCCTTTTTCAGGATGAATAGCATTCCATTGAACGGAGATACCACACTCTTTATCTAGTCATTGGTTGAAACATTTGGGCTGTTCTCAGCTTTTGGCTGTCATGGTGAGAATATCGGTGCTACAGACATTTATGTGCAAGTCTGTGGACGTGTTTTCAGCTCTCTGGGGCGCTCACATCCAGGAGTAACATTGCTGGGCCGTATGGAAGGGTGCTGGCTAATGATTTCTCGAGAGGACAGTGGGGCATGGTGAGAACATCGGTGCTACAGACATTTACGTGCAAGTCTGTGGACGTGTTTTCAGCTCTCTGGGGCGCTCACATCCAGGAGTAACATTGCTGGGCCGTATGGAAGGGTGCTGGCTAGTGATTTCTAGAGAGGCCAGTGGGGCATGGTGAGAACATCGGTGCTACAGACATTTACGTGCAAGTCTGTGGACGTGTTTTCAGCTCTCTGGGGCGCACACACCCAGGAGTAGCACTGCTGGGCCGTATGGAAGGGTGCTGGCTAGTGATTTCTAGAGGGGCCAGCGGGGAGCTCCTGTGCCCCTTAGCCTCGACGGCCCATAACGGGTGTGAGGCGGCCTGCTGGCCTGGCTCCGCCTCCCCTCCCCGGCTGCCCGCCCTCACCTTCTCCCAGCACACCAGCTCGTTCCCCGCCCCTCACTGCTCCCCTGAAATCCATCCCCTCTCCCTTCCCTCCGCCCACACATGTCCTCCGGGCCAGCTCAGCATACCCCTCCTCCAACAAGCAGTCCCGTAAGCATCAGCGCTTGGCCGTCTTGCGGTGCCTCTCGCGTCTATGCTGCCCGTCGACCTCTCGTCCCAGCCACTGGAGCGTGGCTGCCTGGGGGGCAGAAGCCCTCCCGCCCCCGCCCAGCACGGAGACCAGTGGTGGAGACACGGACTCTGCAGACAGGCTGCTTGCCCTTCAGTCTTTTTTCTTTTTTTAAAATAAATTCTTTCATTTTTATTTTAGATAATCATTTTACTCTTTTTTTCCACTAGTAAATGTGTTTGATTTATTGATGGATTGATGGGTTGATTTTTGGTCACGCCATGCAGCATGTGGGATCTAGTTCCCCAACCAGGGATCAAACCTGTGCCCCCTGCAGTGGGAGCGCAGAGTCCTGACCACTGGACCGCCAGGGAAGTCTCTTGCCCTTCATTCTGGGTGCTACTTCTCTTTTTATGGTTTTTAAAAGTTTTTATTCAAGTATAGCTGATTTACAATGTTGTGTGAATTTCTGGTGTACAGCAAAGTGATTCAGTTATACATATATATTCTTTTTTTATTCTTTTCCATATGGTTTATCACAGGGTATTGAATAGAGTTCCCTGTGCTCTGCAGTAGGACCTTGTTGTTTATCCGTCCTATATATAGTAGTTTGCGTCTGCTAAACCCAAACTCCCGATCCATCCCTCCCCCACACCCCCTCCCCCTTGGAAACCACAAGTCTGTTCTCTATGTCTATCAGTCTGTTTCTGTTTTGTAGATAGGTTCCTTTGTGTCATATTTTAGATTCCACATATAAGTGATACCATGTGGTATTTGTCTTTCTCTGTCTGACTTGCTTCACTTAGTATGAGAATCTCTAGGTCCATCCATGTTGCTGCAGATGGCATTATTTCATTCTCATTGATGGCTGAGTCATATTCCATCGTATGTATGGACCACATCTTCTTTTTTTTTTTTTTTTTAATAAATTTATTTATTTATTTATTTATTTTTAGCTGTGTTGGGTCTTCGTTTCTGTGAGAGGGCTTTGTCCAGTTGCGGCAAGCGGGGGCCACTCTGCATCGCGGTGCGCGGGCCTCTCACTATCACGGCCTCTCTTGTTGCGGAGCACGGGCTCCAGACGCGCAGGCTCAGTAGTTGTGGCTCACGGGCCTAGTCGTTCCATGGCATGTGGGATCTTCCCAGACCAGGGCTCAAACCCATGTCCCCTGCATTGGCAGGCAGATTCTCAACCACTGCGCCACCAGGGAAGCCCCAGGACCACATCTTCTTTATCCATTCCTCTGTTGGTGGACATTTAAGTTGTTTCCATATCTTGGCTATTGTGAATATTGCTGCTATGAACATAGGGGTGCATGTATCTTTTCAAATCAGAGTTTTGTCCAGATGTATGCCCAGGAGTGGGAATGCTGCATCATATCGCAGCTCTATTTGTAGTTCTTTGAGGAACCTCCATACTATTCTCCATAGTGGCTGCACCAATTTACATTCCCACCTTGGTGCTACTTCTCATGAGGTTTCCAATCTTGGACAAGTTCCATGACCTCTGTGCCTTCGTTTCCTCATCTGTCACCGAGGAGACCAGTAAGACCTATCTCAGGGCTGTCATGAAGGTCAGGTGAGCCAACACGTAGAAGACTCCAAGAGTTTACGTTACAGGTGATCTCTCAAGCAGTGCTTGCAGCCTAGGCTGACGCCTGTAAACCAGTGTCCCTGCTGGGGCTTTGTCTGGGTGGGCTGTGCGCGTGTGCAGGACAGAGGTGGCCACGCGACACTTGCTGCTCGTGGGACAGCCCCGGCCACTCTGGAGCCAGTCCTCCTGGGTCAGCAGCTGTGCGTCTGGCTCTGAGCGGAGGCTCCGTCTTTCCCGCACGCTCCCCAGCAGATGCTGCCAGTTAGATGTGCCAACACGGCCCCAGCCCGACGGCCCCTGCCACCCCCCGGCCCAGTCACGGCCCCGTCCTCTCTGCCTGGACCACCGCAGCCAGAAGAGGCCTCCCAGAGCTTGGACGTGATCGGACGTCGCCCCTGGCAAAACCTTCCAAAGGCCCCCGTTGCAATTGGAATAAAAGGCGCGATTTTTGTCATGGCGACAAGGCCGTACTGGGTTTCTGTCCGCCCTTTAAGCGTGTCTCCTCTGTTCCTGCATCAGGATCTTTGCACCTGCCGCTTCCTCTGCTCTGCACTCTTTCCAAGGCCAGCGTCTCCTCATTGTTCAAGTCTCAGATCAAACCTCACCTCCCAGAAAGGCCTTCCTCACGTCGCCCCTGCGGGAGTGGCCAGACCCCCTCCCGGCCCCTCAGTCATGCCCCCGTGTGTTTATTCTTCCTCATTTTCTTCACGGTGTTCAGCGTGTGCACTCACTTGTCTCCTGCCGTCCCACGCCGCACACACGCACGTAGAGGACGTCCGCTCTGTGCGGGCTGGACCCTTGTCCGCTCCCCACTGTGTCTGCGGTACCTGAACAGGACTGTGTACGGGGCGGCTGCCTCATCATATCGGAGGAGTGGCAGGTCCATGGGCAGATATGCGAAGGAGTGGGAACCGTGAAAGGAGCGGCCCAGCTCTGGGCGCAGGGAGTGCTCACCTCCAGCCGCGCCTGCTCTGGACACAGAGCGTGGGGTGTGCAGCCAGCGCCGCCCAGACCACTGCCCGACGTCTGTGGAATTGTCCGCTTAGTTTGTCCTTCAGCTCTGAAAATAACATGGCAGCAGTGTCACGACTCAGATGTACCGAGAAGAAAGACCGTAGAACTAGCCACTCTTTCCCCTCTGGAAATACGAGAAAACGGGGGCTCATAAACTGGGAGGGTCAAGGCCCGACGACAGCCGGGTCTCTGTTTGCGTTCAGGCGGGTCCGCACTGCCCAGACCTCGATGCCCGTGGCCTTGTCCAGGGCGCTGTGACCCTCCCTGGGAATCCCACGTAGATCGGTGGCCTCAGCCCCTGGCTGTGGTTGAGGAAATTGAGCTAAACTGGATGCCAAAGTGAGCACCGATGAACAGTGTGAAATCATTCTTCTTTCTAATTCCAGGTCATGATTCATCGCCGCTTGCTGAGCACGCTGAGTGCGATCCGTAACATGCATAGAGACGCCGTCGTGAAAAGGTCCACGCACGGAAGACAGTCCATGGCACAAGGTAGAGCCGGCTGCGAACAGCTGTACTTCCATCCGCATGTGCCCTGAGCAGCAGGAAGTTCGCTGGGTACAAACACGTGGTTTCATAAATCACATATACTGGATGTAAAAAAAACTGTATTGAAGTATAGTTGAGTTACAGTGTTGCGTTAATTTCTGCTGTACATCACAGTGATTCAGTCAGTTATACACATATATTCATATTCTTTTCCATGATCGTTTATCACAGGATATTGAATGTAGTTCCCTGTGCTATACAGTAGGGCCTTGTTGTTTAGCCATCCTATATATACTAGTTTGCATCTGCTAACCCCAAACTCCCAATCCTTTCCTCCCCCATCTCCCACCCCTTGGCAACCGCAAGTCTGTTCTCTGTGTCTGTGAGTCTGTTTCTGTTTTGTAGAGAAGTTCATTTGTGTCATATTTCAGATTCCACATATAAGTGATACCATATGATATTCGTCTTTCTTTTTCTGACTTACTTCACTTAGTATGAGGATCTCTAGGTCCATCCATGTTGCTACAAATTTCATTCTTTCATTCTTTTTTATGGCCGAGTAATATTCCATTGTATATATGTACCACATCTTCTTTATCCATTCTTCTGTCGATGGACATTTAGGTTGCTTCCATGTCTTGGCTATTGTGAATATTGCTGCTATGAACATAGGACATTTTATTACATTTTAATTATCCTTTTTCCTCCTATATTATTTTATCTCTGATGCTGACGTTTCTAATAAAGAAACTCTTAAAAAACATTGTAAAATTTACCTGTGAGTTACATATGGACACCTGTAAAATGTCTTTACATGCTTCTTTAATTTGATCTTTTTCTTTGCTGACAAGGGCAAAGAATATTCATCAGAGAGACTTTCACTACGAATTATAGTTTTTTGGAAGTAAAAACAAAATTTTTTAAAAATTGGAGAAGGGGTTGAGGTAAAGAACAAAAGAGAAACTAAAAACGAGACTACACACATACATACGTACGCACACACATTCTTTCTGAAATGGCGTGTGCCGAGGACCCAGTAACTGGTGTGTGGCAAACGCACACACGCACACAACCAAAGACGGTGGTTTCGCACAAATACCTTACGATTCTCCCAAAGCGCTGTTTTGTTTTTCACCCGCAGACAAGAATTCCTCCAGACACCTTCGGGCGCGGGTCAGTCAGGACGATTACCGCAGCTGCTTCTCTGTGTCACCGCAGCAAGTGCTGCCCTTCGCCTTCCCGGCCTCCAGCGCCCCCCAGGGCTCCAGCGAGCTGGTGGGTGTGCCGGGCTGCGGTGGCCCAGGCGCCATCAGGGTCGCAGGCAGGTGCCGAGGGGAGCCCCGCCCTGCGTCTGCCCCTGCGCTGCCTCCTGAGGGGCTCCCAAGGCAGACCTGCGTCCAGGTTATTGTGGTGAACGGGAAACCGAGTGGCCCCCGCTGCCCCCTGCCTGGCCCCCGGGACGCCCGTGCTCAGGCCCTGCCCAGCCTGGAGGCCGCCGAGCCCTGCCACACGGCCGGGGAATGGGGCCTGAGGGCCGCGGCAGACGGAGGGCCAAGAGGGCCTGGCCTGGCCCGGAGAGGCAGGCCCAGCCCAGCCGAGCCCTCCGGGTGCGTGGGATCTGCGGGGGCCGGGGACGGGCGGCCACAGCCTCTAACAGGCCAACCTCGGACCCACAGGTCCATCCCTCTCTCCCTCTCGGTGGCAAGAAGTGTGACAGTTGGCCAAATGATGCATCATCATAATGCAAGTCATGGCTAGACCACAAGTCAGGCAGTTTCTTAAGCGCTTCAGTTCTGTCAATTCATTTAACCTTCAACAAGTCTACATGGTAGGTTTATCCTCTTACAGCTGAGAAGGAGCCTGGGACACAAGGTCACAGAGCCAGTGATGAAATGTTGCCCGAGTTCCCCAAGTTCACGTAGTTAGCAATAAAAAGTGTGTTTTAATCGATAGTGAAAGGGCACAAGCAAAACAGTTTTTTGGTTTCAAAGAATGAACTTGCCATTCGCATCCTGTAAAATGTGTTAAGCCTTGCAGGTTAATCTACTCAAGAATTACAGGACTGACTTTAGAAATTCCATGTGTTTTCCGCATTAGAAAATCAAATGACTTAAAAGATGAGAGTATTTAGTTCCTAGGAAATGATAAATCTGAGATTTTCAAGCACTAAGAATTATCTGATACTCAATTATTACTGGGTGGAAAGAGTGATGGGGATGGAAAGAGGTTATCCCTGTGCTGTGGAGCCCGGCTTTTTTCTTTTTTTTTTTCTAATAATTCAAAGCTTATCATTTCACTTGGTACTTGAGTTAGAGCTGCAGGAACTTCTGTGCTGCTCAGGGTTGATGAAAAACACAATGCTCAGCATTCCTGTCCGTAGAGAATTCTGTAATTCATTCCGGAAATACTGTATTTCACCTATTCTAAGATCATGTTTTAAAATATACAGCACCTTTGAGATTGGGAAATGTCTTATAATTGGTGGCACGTTCGCACTGCATCGTATCAGTCTAACGACGGTGTCTCAGCTCGGTGAGACGTAGTATTTACTGAGGGCCTGTCACAGGTGGGGCGCTGTTGCAGGCTCTGGGTGATGCAGCAGATCCGCGTGCAGGACGTCTGTGAGGTGGTGCTTCGGGATTAGCATCCATGGAAGGGAAGCAGCCGCAGTGGGCAGAGGAGAAGTTAGGCTGCATCCCTTGACAGAGGCCTCAGCTGCCGTCCTGAGAATCACACCCTAAGAGACAAGGGGGGCGGGGGCCCACGCTGCCTCCAAGCCACTAGCGGGAAGCAGCAGCTGTGGTCACGGGAAGGGTCACTTAGAGGGAGGGGCTCTTCGTGTAACGTGCAAAATGTAGAGAAATAGAAGCATAGCTGCTCTCGCTCCGTGATGATCACGTGTCACTTTTTTGAATTTTCACATTTTAGGCTCCTGATGGCCTTGGACCTGTTCCAATTAAACCTTCAGAAATTCAAATCAAGCAGACCTATTCCTTCTTCAATCTGCAGGTTAGACCTGTCATGTGGTTTTGTTAATTGGGTTTCTTATGAAGTGAACAGAATATACTTGAATTTGAATTGCGCTATTTTTATTAGTTTTGTTCTATGACGGATTGTACCGCGTAGCCTACTGTGTGTATTTCTCTGCTGTTATTTTATGCGACGGGCGAGGTGTAGCAGATTCTCTTTTCCTAATGTGGCTTATGGAAACCAGGATCTTTATTCTGTGGATATACCATATAGTGTGCATATCTGAAGCTGTCTGAACTACATGTTAGAAACTTGAAGAAAAGACACAAGTAAACAAAAGTGGGTCAGCCTTTGTGTATGACCACTTCTGATTTTGAAAATATGCATTATTTCTTTTTTCTTTTCTTTCTTTTCTTTTTTTTAATTGAAGTATAGTCGAATCCCAATATCTTGTTAGTTTCAGGCATACAGCACAGTGATTCAGTTATACACACACACGTATGTATGTTCTTTTTCAGATCCTTTTCCCTTTTAGGTTATTACAAAATATTGAGTATAATTCCCCGTGCTGTCCAGTAGGTCCTTGTAAAATATGCATGTTTTAAACTGACAAACCAGTGTTCAGTGTATTGCAGAGTGAAGCCCTAAGACAGGGGCGAGGAACTGTGAACACCGCTGTGTGCTGGGACGCGGAACAGGGTCTGCGCTGACACAGCTGCTGGTTAAGCGCGGCGCTCGTTTTCCTTCTGCCCCCAGGCGACTGGGAAGTGCCTCCCGAGGGCTTCGAGCGCCTGCCTTCTCTCCCCCAGGTTCCTCAGCTGTACCAGATCAAGAGGTACCAGCTGGTCTCTGTGCAGATGTCCTCCACCAGCTACTGGCCTCAGAAGCTTGCCCGGGCCCTGAAGCCAGGAGCTGAGGTAACGGGTCCCCACCCTCGGGCACCGCCCCACCTTCCCGCTGCCCTGGCACGTGGACTAACGCACTGTCCTTGGTCCTGGCCCAGGATGAAGCCACCGCCGTCACAGCCCTGCCCAAGCAGGACTCGGCACCCCAGCTCCCCGGCGAGACCTCCGTCCTGAGCATAAGACTCCCTGAGGCCTTGGCCCGGGCTCCGGAGTACGACCCGCTTTATATCTTTGTAAGTGACATCAGCAGAAGTCATTGTTTCCTGTCCCTTCATCCAGCAGTTACTTCATAAGAAAACAGAAACAAATAGAAAACAATCTTATTTTTGGTTACCAAAGGGGAAAGGGGGGAGGGGTAAACTAGGGGTGTGGGATTAGCAGACACACACTACTGCACGTAAAAAAGATAAGCAGCAAGGACTGACTGTGTAGCACAGGGAAATGTACTCACGATCTTGTAATAACCTATAGGGGAAAAGAATCTGGAAAAAAATATATATATATATAACTGAATCACTTTGCTGTACACCTGAAACTGACACAATATTGTACGTCAACTATACTTCAGTTTTTTTTAAAAAAACATTGAGAAAAAGAAGACAGAAGCACTAATTGGGAATATTTTTCTCTCTTTGGAATTTCAAGGGTTAAACCACATCTCACCTTTGAAATTGCTGGCCAGCCTTTATCATTTGGAGAATATCAATGTTTTTGTCTTTTAACAACTCCAGCATTTATTTTTTTATAACAATAGCTTTATGATCTTTTCTAATTATCTATAATATGCACATGTGTATTTTTGTGTTTCTTTCTTTTAAGTATAGTTGCTGTGCAATATTATGTAAATTACAGGTGTACAGTACAGTGATTCACAATTTTTAAAGGTAGTATATATGTATATATATTTTAAGAAGAAAATACAACAGAAAAAAAGTAAAGTCACCCCAGCCCCGTCCCGCAGCGCTTAGTTGATTCTTTATCCCATCTTCGGGCACCGTGTCCCTGCCACACTGACGCCTGAGTCCCTGTCTTCTACCAAATTGAGTCCAGTCTCCCAACGATGTGGGGTCCAGCCGGTTCTTCCCCCTCCCCTGCGTGTGTCCTCCTGTCACCTGCCCTCGGGCATCCCCCTTCCCCCTTCTACTTCTAGGCACCCAAGCCCTAAGTGACTGAAGGCCAGACAGGAAATCTGAGGAGGTCCTATGTAAGAACGGAATGCCGGTGAAATGCCGCGGTAGTTGCCCTAGTTACAGTCTGTTTTGTAAGGACACGCGCACACACACGTACACACGCACACGCACAGGATGAGGAAGGTCCTCAGACACTATCTGAGAGAGTCTCCTCTGGGAGAATCTGCACGTGAGCCTCTGAATCTCTGACAGGGCAGAGATGCTGGTGGTCACGCCCAAGGGCAGAACTGGGACAGACGCCTGCCCGTCTCCTGGCTGGCTGCCTCGGGGCTCCTCCTCTGAGCTCTGCTGCTCTCCTCCAGGGAGCTGTGAGGCTGTGTTTTGGCCACTGTGGGGCGTGCTCTGGTAGTCTCATTGGGGGCGGGGGGGGCTGTCCCTCAGAGACATAGCGTCAGGGCTGGGATGGCCTCACGGGACATCTAACTCAGTGATTTTCAGACTTCACTTAGCACCAGCACCCTACCACCAGCTGAAATTTTACATAGAAGGGCAATATGTAAAAGAGGGTCCTGGTTGCTGGGCTGGCAGTGGGTAAGCGGCTTTCCTGAGGAGGGTATCCCTGCAAAACCCCGGGGTCCTCACAGTCTCCCCCAGACCCACCCTCTACCACCCCTCACCACTCTGCAAGTGAGAAAGCTGGTCTAGAGACCGGTTTTGCAGATGTAACATACATCAACATTTACCAAATTACATACTTTTCACATGGGCAGTTTATTGCATATCACTTATACATCAGTATGGCTATAAAAGAAAGAATTCGGAAAGCCTAAGAAAAGAAACAAAAATAAAAGGCAAGCAATGCTGGTCACAACGAGTAGAGCATTGCAGTGGAGCCTTGGGGTGACATCTGTGCGCTGTCTGCAGGAGATGGGGTAGAGGGCTCTGGGGAGGAGACCCTGGGGCAGGGTGGCCTGCACGCACCGACGGTGCAGCTGAGGCCATGGAAACGCTGGAGGGTTTTATAGAGGCGCGTTACTAAAGCAAAACGCAAGGCCCTTATAAACTCCAGGGGGGAGAGTCAACTCACAATCGATGTATGTTCCCAATAGGAAGCCAAACTGAAATCTGGCATGATTTTTAAGACTTGATGGAAAATTGAAAAATAGAATCCATCTGGCCTTGACACTAGAACTTCCCTCTGTCACTGACCCAGAGGTCGTGATAGTGAACCTTCACCAAAAAGCTATAATCCAGGCCTCCGCTTGGCCTGGCAGAGGGACATACTTGCACAGTTAAGACAAAATAAATGCTGTTTACTAGTTTCCAGCTTTCAGAGACAACTTACGAACGAAGCATACAGGTCTTGGCGTGGTTCCAGAATGCAGATGTTGACGATCTCAATAATACAGAAGTAAAACCGTGGAAGAGAGGAAGAAAGGAACGAGAAAGCATGGGCGTGGGAACGCCTTCATTTCACCTGAGGGGGAGTTGAAATACTCAGCCAAAGATGATGAAACAGGAAATAGGTGGAGCAGTGCATCATTGCAAGTCGCAGCAAAACTAGCAATAACCGTGTGATTTTCAAAGTCCGGAAGGAGCCTTTGTGTACATGAGCAAGAGCCTTACCTCACCTGGCAATGAGTCAGCAGATGCCGTGAGGCCGGGAGCCCAGAGACGGAAGAAGCGGCACGATGTTTAGGGTTAGTGACCATCCCAGGCACAAACCCAGACCCGAGCCTGGGGCAGGAGGCGCCCGCACGAGCCCCCTGGCTTTGCACCACGAATCCTTCCAGCCCGGGTGAGCCGCTCCCATGTGCACTCAGTGGCCTGAGGGAAATTAAAATTAAAGTAGTCACGGGCTGACCACTCAGACCTCCTGCTCTGGTAGCGATGGCCACCCTGGGGGAGGTGAGGTGTGACAACTATTAGAGACGGTGGCGTGGCCATTTCCAGAAAGATTTCATCCACTGCACTTGACCCAAGGCAGGTCCAGAGAGTTGCCCACACGGCGGGTGCCCCCCCACCCCCGTGCTGTGCACCTTTGCCCCCGTCCCCGGCCCCGTGAGACTGCCAGCCCCTCCCCCATCGGTGACTCCACCTCTTGGTCACACTGTGACCAGGCCCAGCTGGGGTCTCTGTCATCCTGCCCCGAATCCCTGAGGCATCCCTTCCCACGGGCTGTCCTGATTGTCCTTTGTCACCACAGGGGTGACTCCTGGTGACGGAGGTCAGCAGCCTCGAGATTCGGGTCCTCGCCCTATTTCTGGGGAAGTAATTGTGCCGAGAGCACCTGGGCGGCTCAGGCTGGGTGCTTGCCCTGTCTCCTGTCCTTTGCTCCTCCTTCCGGCACGTCCTCGCACGCTGGGGGATTTAAGGGGCCCTGCACGGCAGCAGGACGCGTCCCCCACTTGCCCACCCACACCCGCCTTCCTCTGCATCCTCAGCCTCCCCGGCTTTGTCTCGTCAGGCCCCACCTTTCCCCTTGTTCCCTCCCAGCCCCCCAGCCCCGACCTGGGTCAGGGTGGGGACCCAATGTCTGCCTTCACCTCTGTCCGTGTCCCCATCTCGTGTGGCACGGGAGGAGAGCTGCTGTGCACACACAGATACTCCACTCCTGACTCCCTCGGGGGTCATCGCCTCCCTGCCGGCCTGCTGCCTTTACATCCATGAGTTCGTGCAAGAGCTTCTCTGCGGCCCTGGCTGCAAATCAGCCTCCCTGCGTGACCGGAGCACAGGCGGCCCAGGGTTTGTGGCCGGGACGCCTTCATCACACCCACGATAGCCGGGCCCTCCTCTGGGTGCTGTCATGTCGCCTTCAAGTTGTTGGGGACACTTGTTTCTTGGCGGTGAGACTGGGTTCCCGTCAGTCGTGTGGAGTTCGGTGGGTTTTTTAAAAAATATTTTTTTAAATTATTCAAACAAAAAGAACAGAATCTCAGCTTAGTGGTTCCTAAACATCTGCAATTAAACAACCCCAAGGGAGCTAAAAGCTATGTTGTTTGGGACGAGAGCCGGGTTTTCGTTGGACAGGCCCCAGAAGGAGCATTAAAAGGCTCCACATTTTCGTATATTTTGATATAACTGCTCTGTGCCTCCGTTAGTTCTGCTGGAAAATTAGTAAAAAAACAGGAACTCCCTTAAAGCCAGATACTTCATCCAAATGGAGCCTTCCTGAATTAAAAACATCACCAAAACAGTGTTAAACGCTGATGTTTCCTGATATATCACATGCCACCCTCTCCTTTGTCTTCTCTTTAAAGTTACTTTTTAGAAGCTATTCTTTTGTTTCCAAAACCAGAAGCTCATTGCTTTTTAAAACCAGTTTCCTTATTTAATAAATCCCCCTAATTGATCAAATTTAGAAACAAATACTTTAAGCTGTTTAAGCTGCAATTTCATTTGTACTCGTTTCCATGGGAGCTCAGTGAATCCGCGTGGTAGGTAATGAAGCGCTTCAACCAGAAAAGTGACATTTGTGAATGGCCGTGACCACTGCCCATCTGAAGCCACCTCTGCTCTCCTGCTTCTCTTTCCCAGACGGGCTGACAGAGGTGGGGTCAGAGCGCGGGGCCGGGGGCGCCGAAGGGAGCCTTAGCTGACGCCTGTCCTGTGGCGGAGGAGGAAACCGGTCCACAAAAGAGACCCCGTGTTCCGTCTCTCCCGCAGAACCCCAGCCCAGGGTTATTTGCCGTGAAGCACCCGCTGACCTACGCGGAAACCTCGATCGATTACCATCTGTGCACCCACCCCAAGTACAACTTCACCAAGGAGTCCCACTGCAGCTCCAGCGTCCCCCTCACCCAGAAGCAGTTTCTCCATCACACGGTAAAGCCATCCCGGCTCAGCGGCAGAGCTGGCCCCGGGCTGCGGGGACGGGCAGGGGACAAGGAGGAAGGGTCACCGCTGGGACCGAGGAATAGAGGGTTTGCCGCCACGGCTGCAGGACAAGGACGGTAAGCGTGGCGCTGTGGACCCTGTCATGCCCCAGCCCTGAAGGGGGGCAGGTGGGGACTCAGCGTCACCCCCGTCCGCCCGTACCCAGCTCCCGGCTTCACGGTGCCCCCTTTTCAACATTCTTACTCTCTTTTTCCCTTGAAGGTCATGCCTAATATTCATCTTATCCCCACTGCAACCGTGGAAAAACAGTCGCGTGGCGGCCATAACCCCGTGGCCTGACCCCCCGCCCCTTTGTTTGGTCCCCAACAAGGACAGAAAGGTCCTAATGGACAAGGTGGCGATGTGACAAACGCGCAGTGAGGAAGAGGCTCCCGAGAGCTCCTTCTTCCCCCGAATAACCAGCCTGACCTCAGCCTCCAGGCACCTCCCACTCGGGCTGGAACCCTAACTTAGGTCGCGTCTCAGCCCCGCCCCGCCAGCCCCGCCCCGCACCTCTGCCCGCATCACCTTCCTGCCTCCGGGTTCTGGGACTCAAGCGCCGATCCCTGGGGGCCGTGCTCCCTCCCTCTCCCCCAGCCCCGCATCCAGCCGCCCCTGGATCCTCCCTGGATCCCACCGGTCGGCCTCACACACCATGTGACCCCCTGTCCCGCACCCCAGGGCCCAGCAGCGCGCCGTCACCCTCCGGAGAAGCCTTCCTTCCACACAAATCCGATCCGGTCGTTTTCCGGTTTGGAAACCCTCCGTGGTCCCTGCTGCCCCTGGGAGCAGCTCCAGGCTCATTAGCTTGGCCCACGAGGCCCTTCACGGCCAGCCTGCCTCTCCAGCCTCATTTCCTGTCACCCCCGTCACCCGCCCTGCACTCGGTGCTCTCCTGACAGCACCCTCCTCGCATTTTCCACGCATTTGCGCGCGCTTACCCCTGCCTGGAAAGCCCTCTGATGAACTGACCCGTCCTCTGAATGTTGCGTTAGCATCACATGCACAGTAGTCAGAACGGATGGAAAGGCCAGACCTGTCCTCCACCAGCAGGACCGTTGCTCCTGTGCCTCGTAAGTCAGGGGCGGGAGCCTCTCCGTCCTCCCTGCCTTAATGCCTGTTGCAGCAGTTGCAGCAGTTGCTGGAGCAGTTAGCCTCAGAAAAGTTCTACTAAACTTAATGAAATGATACATTTTAGAGCTCAACTTGGATTGAAAAATACTGAGTTTAATGAAGTGGAAGTCCTTCCTAAACTTTACACGTGGTCCCCCTGTGCCGGCTCTGTTACAGGATGTCATTCCTGGAGTGATGAGCTGGAAGAGGTTCCAGTGCCTGGTCCTCTCGACCCTGCCCGAAACCTCTCAGACGGAGATGGCGCAGAGGTGAGCCCAGCTCCCCGTCGCCTCGCAGAGGCGTGTGTGCCCCGCAGAGCGCAGAGGCTGCAACCCCAAAAGTTACCTGCCAGTAGTATGTCAGAGCATACTTGTAGTGCATCGTGAGGGAAGTCTGCTAGCCAGAGGAATATGATGGTGTGTATAAAGTCATATCTTGACTTCATCTTAATTGAGATATACTTTTTTTTAACTTTTACTGAAATATAGTTGATTTACAATGTTATGTTAGTTTCGGATGTACAGCAAAGTGACTCAGTTATATGTGTGTGTGTATATATATATGTATATATATACATATATTCTTTTTTACATTCTCTTCTATTATAGGCTATTACAATATATCGAATATAGTTCCCTGTGCTATGCAGTAGGTCCTTGTTGTTTACTTTATATAAATTAGTGGTGTGTATCTGTTGATCCCAAACTCCTGATTCATCCCCACCCACCTCCTCCACTCCCTTCCCCCCTGGTAACCACAAGTTTGCTTTCTATGTCTGTGAGTCTATTTCTGTTTTGTAAATAAGTTCATTAGTATCATTTTTTTAGATTCCATATATAAGTGATATCATATGACATTTGTCTTTTTCTTTCTGACTGACTTCACTTAGTATGATCGTCTCTAGGTCCATCCATGTTGCTGCAAAGGGCACTATTTTGTTCTTTTTTATGGCTGAGTAATATGCCATTGTATCTATGTACCGCATCTTTTTTTTTTAACATCTTTATTGGAGTATAACTGCTTTACAGTGGTGTGTTAGTTTCTGCTTTATAACAAAGTGAATCAGTTATACATATACATATATCCCCACATCTCTTCCCTCTTGCGTCTCCCTCCCACCCTCCCTATCCCACCCCTCTAGGTGGTCACAAAGCACCGAGCTGATCTCCCTGTGCTATGCAGCTGCTTCCCACTAGCTATCTATTTTACATTTGGTAGTGTATATATGTCCACGCCACTCTCTCACTTTGTCCCAGCTTACCCTTCCTCCTCCCCATGTCCTCAAGTCCATTCTCTACGTCTGCATCTTTATTCCTGTCCTGCCCCTAGGTTCTTCAGAACCCTTTTTTTTTTTTTAGATTCTATATATATGTGTTAACATACAGTATTTGTTTTTCTCTTTCTGACTTACTTCACTCTGTATTACAGACTCTAGGTCCATCCACCTCACTACAAATGACCCAATTTCGTTTCATTTTATGGCTGAGTAATATTCCACTGTATATATATACCATATCTTCTTTATCCATTCCTCTGTTGATGGACACTTTCCGCACTGCCAGCCAAAAAGCTCCTCCTGAATGAAGCAGAATCGAGGCTGGTCCACATGCTGTTCCCTTCGGGTTATTTCCTCAGTGCTTCTCAGCTGCCCCCCTTTGCCTGGAGATTAACATGAGACCAAGATGTGGCCCATGGTAGGGGCTCGAAAATATAGTTCCTTTTCTGTGAGTTCATGTTACTGAACCAAACTTGGGTCCACTCGCCTGTGCACAGCAAAGCCAATCTACGGACACCGGCTTGTGGCGGAGGCAAGCACAGCCTTTGTTGCAGGTGCCAAGCAAAGAGTCAGGGACAGTTACAGCTCAGGAAGCCCCAACTCCCCGATGGCTTCCAGGGAAGCATTTTTAAAGGCCAGGTGATGGAGGGGTGTCGCAGGGTGTGTGATCAGCTCATGCACAATTCTCTGATTGGTTGGTGGTGAGGTTACAGGGTGGTGTCTCATCGTCAGTCCTCAGGTCTGGGGGCTACGTGCTCGTGGTCATCAAGTAGTTAACGTCTTCCGTTTGACAGGGGTTTTGGCATCCGTAAGACAACTGAGGAATGTGCGTCAGACACTGTTATCTGGGTACCCCTCAGACAGGAGCAAGGGCAGAGGACATGGGGAGGGGTCTGTACCTCCCCACCAGCCGGACAGAGACGGTCACACACCCTGCAGCCCTCACCCCAAAGTGTGCCTTTAAAAACGCCTGCCTGAAAACCACTGGGCAGTTCTGGGGTTTGGGGCACAAGCCACCTCGTCTCCTTGCTGGCCCTGAACCTTCCTCTGCTCCAGACGCCGACGTTTCGGGTTGCTTGGCCTTGCTCTGCGTCAGGCACACGAAATTTTGTTTGGTAACATTAGCATATTTCTAAAATCTGAAATCTCCAGAATCGAGGGCTGGATGGAACAGTGACCTTGTAGGGAGAAGGAACGCTTTGGTATCTGAGAGACCTGCCTCGTAACCCGCTAGCCCTGTCACCCACTCTGTGTCCCTGGGCCACCGTTACCTATTACTGAAGCCCGTTGAGCAATCATTTCCTCGTCTGTGAAATGGGGACGGTGAAGGGGTCCTCACGGACCACATGAGTTGTAAGGACTCAAGTGGTGCATCTAGCACCATCCTTAGTAACCCTTCCCCCTTCTGCCCTCCCCCACCCACTAAACCTTGCGGTAACTCTGCTGCCACCATACGGCGATGACCCGCCACCACCTGGACACACGGCCTCGTTTTGCTCTGGGGTGAGGGCACTTCCGAATGGACCGCAGTCATCAGTAGACCAAACACAGCTGGGTGTGGGTACCGTCCAGAGACTGAATACGCAAATCGAGCAATGGTGGGCAGTGGACACGCCGGGGTCCTCCAGCTGTCGGCAAGCACCGGTCTCAGGAATTAAGAAAAAAATCCTGTTTTTTTTTCCAAAGCAATGTTCTTGGAAAAATCTCCCGAGGCTGTTCTTTCAAAAGGCACTCAGAGGGCTTCCCTGGTGGCGCAGTGGTTGAGAATCTGCCTGCCAATGCAGGGGACACGGGTTCGAGCCCTGGTCTGGGAAGATCCCACATGCCGCGGAGCAACTAGGCCCGTGAGCCCCAACTACTGAGCCTGCGCGTCTGGAGCCTGTGCTCCGCAACAAGAGAGGCCGCGATAGTGAGAGGCCCGCGCACCGCGATGAAGAGTGGTCCCCGTTTGCCACAACTAGAGAAAGCCCTCGCACAGAAACGAAGACCCAACACAACCAAAAATAAATAAATAAATAAATAAATAAATAATTAAAAAAAAAAAAAAAAAAAGGCACTCAGAATGCAGTCACCTTGCGCTTGAACTAGCCATGAATTAAACAAGAATACTCCCCAACTAGGACTTGTTACCTCCAGCTTCTGTGCCCAAGTGCTCTGTTGGCCAGTTTGTTTCAAAATAAACCATAACTGCACCACAGATTATAAAATCAAGAGAGGATTATTTATTTCTTTATCATGGATTTCTATGATGTAAGACCCTAGATAATGTTTTTATTTCTAAAAGAGTTACAGAATTATAATAGTATTCCTTTTTAAACTTTCTACACATCTGCTAATGATACTTCAACTTTGCAATCATTTTTCTTGAATAGGTTGCCTATTTCTTAGCTGCTATTTCCCCTGTATTTCTGCCCCTGAGAGTTATTGTTAAACCACGCAGTATCCTTAGTTAATGTTTATTCACTCCAAGTCATTTTTGCATTCGTAATGATCAAAACAGCTCACTTGGGTTCTTTGCTCGTTAATAAATTCAGAGAGAATTTACTGAGTCTCTGTGACTTCCATGAAATCTGAGTAAACAGCGACAAAGAAGTCATCTAATCCAGTGGTGCCCAGACTTTGGGGTTTTACAGACAACTGAAATTTCCAGAAGAAGCTTAGGCACTGACTTAGAGTTGTCGGCATTTTACTTTTCCAAGAAAGGCACGAAACAAAACAAAGCAAAACAAAACACCCAACCTCCGTCCACTGCCACCACCCTTTCAATTCCAGAGGAACATATTAACACATGGAAAAGTAAGCAGGACATGGTCTCAGAATTTTAAAATTAGGTAAGTTTGGTCTATGAAAAACCCTTGGTTGTTGCCATTCCGTCTTCCAGACCACGCTGGCCCCTGGGGAGTGGTCCAGGCTTCCACCGTCTCCCACCCTCCTCTCGGCTACATGCGCTCTGAGGTCTCAGTGGGATTGTCCGTTAGAACCTGCATTCTCTGTCACCAAGTCAGTAAATAGGACTGATCTCTGGGTGGTGGAGGCCAGGTCCCTTTTCAGTGAGGAATGGTATTAGAGACCAAAATCTGGGTTCCTGGTGCACACATCGTTACTGGGGGTGGAGCGGGGAGGTCGTCTCTTGGCCTCCTCAGCAGACAAGCCAGAGTGTGTACGTGGGGAAATGCATACATATATATGCACACACATACACACGTATGTACACATTCATACAAAAGTACACGACCACCTACATCTACACACATATGCACACGTCCATGTGCACGTAAGCACACATATACACACCTACACCCATTTCAGGCATCATGAACCCACGCCGGTGCTTGTAATCCAAGTCCACATTCATGGCGTTGCTGCTTGCTTCTCCCCGTTCCGTAGTTGTCTGTCTCTTCTTTCCCCGTGAGAACCCCGGTCTCCTAACACACTCACCCCCTCAGCTTTATAGAACGTCAAAAATAGTTTCAGAATGGCTTCACCTATAACCACTTTAATAGACAAGCATTTTTGCTTATTCAACAAGGAGAAGAAGCTTATCTCCACGACGTATCTGCACACACCAAGGAGGCTTCAGTTAACCTCCTGGTTTTCCATTCCTGCCGCCTGCCTTACCCTCCGCCTGCAGCCTTTCTAGAGCCTGCGAGGAGGTCAGTTTCCTGCCGTGGGTCACTCTTCACTCTCTTCTATGAGACAACACTCCTCTCAGCTTCTAGAAACTTATTCCAGAAAATTATTTTAAAAGTTTATCCATTTGTGACTCTTTTCCTATTCTCTTTGCTGTTGTGGGTTCAGTTTTTATTCCTCTAATATCATTTGAGAGGCATGTTAAGAAGGAGTTGAGACCAAAAAAAGGGGAAAATTTTTTAAAAGGTGAGTGTTTGCTCCACCAACTTGAAACAGAAGTCTGCCGCCGACTTTAAAAACAACAAAATGTTTTTTCTCCCCATCTCAATTCTTTTAATGTCCTCAACACCCAGTAATTTGTATATGAAGCTGTAAAATCATGATACCAAACAATATATAAGGGGGTGGGGAGGGGGCTGAAACTGAATAAACAGCTAAGGAAGAGTATAAACATGGGAAAAAATATTAAGAACAAAAAGCGAACTAACTGCCCCACGCCAGCCCGACCCCCAGGAAATAGTGTAAGTTTAGACACCACAAGTTTGACAGTTCTGTTTCTAAACTCTGGGAAATGTCTTTTTTAAAACTGAAGTATAGTTGATTTACAGTAACACTGGGAAGTGTCTTCTTTGGCCCCATTCTCTTGGGTTTGACTGGTACCTATCGCAGCCCCGCCTTTACCTCTAGGGAGACGTGAGTGGGTTTGCAGGAACGAAGGAGGGCAGAACGGTAGCGTAAAACAGCAGTGGTGGAAAGAAAAGTGCTTTAGGAAATTGTGTAAAGACCCCGAGACTAGTAATGTGTGATTTTTCCACAGCTGTGATTCCTTCAATTTAGCCATGCTTCCTGTAGACGTCCCTGCCGTTCTTGACGCCTTACCAGAAGAAGACAGAATGGAGACCATCGAACGGTACTCTTTTACTTTTGGTCTCTTGTGTTGTCTATTTTCCAGAAATAGTCCCGGTGCTATGAGAGATTTCCAAGGAGCACACAGTGCCCGAGCTTGCACCCCAGCCGAGACACGGCTAACACCCAGCCATGCCCCCAACTAGATAGGATGCTGGATCCGTGGTGGAGAACAGTCTAAGGTCTCACGCTGGCTGGTCTTACCGTGCTGCAGGCGCTCAGGGGAGGGGCGAGCGCAGGGGGTGCTGAGTGGGCTTCCAAGGCTGCAGAGTCGCGTGGACTTGGGTTAGTGCTCGAAGGCTGGGTGGGATTTGGAGGGACATAAAGAAATATAGCGCCCCCAGGTAAATAAAAAATTTTAAAAAGAAAAAAACAAAAACAAAGGAAATTTTAAAAGAAAGAGCGAAAACAAACAAAAAGAAAAAATAAAAAAATAAAAAGAACTATCAGCCCCAAACCAGGCTGCTTAAACTTGATTTTACTGCCGAGCACCCAGCATCCCGTGGGAACGCGGCCTTGACGCGCCTGTGGCTGTACCCACGTGACCATTTTCCCTGTGGATAATCAGTGAGGGAAGTCCTGAATATCCGAGGCGTGTGTCGGTTTTTGTGAGACCTGCCCACACACAAGTGTGATACTTGAGCGCCTGAAGCTTGGAACCCAGGTGTGGACGGGGAGGTGGAGTGTCCGCCACTCAAAGCCCAGAGCACGAGGGCGTTTCCTGAGGACGCTGCGGCCGGGCGGGCGGGGGTGACACACGGTTCCTTGCGGTTCAGCGTTGGGGGCCGCCGGGGAGACGCTCTGCAGACCCCTCCCCCATTCAGCACCGATGCGCGGACCCCTGGGGCTCAGTTTCCCCATCTCTGAAATGGGAATAGTAGTACCTGCTTCTCGGGCGTTGTCACCCAGGACGATGAGGAGGAGGAGGGGGTGGCCGACATCTACTGAGCACTAAACGCGCGTCAGGCCAAAGCCTCCCTCACCCACAACGAGGTCGTGTTATTTTCCACTCTCGGGGGATGAGGAAGGCGCTAACGGGAAGGCGCTCTCTGCACAGCGCCAGCATCACGCGGGACTGGCCCGGAGCAGCTGCTCCGCGAAGCTCACGGGGTCGGAAGGACTCTGTGCGGTTTCCACGGTGTTTAAACCCAACAGAAAACTGCTCTGCCCGCCTCTGTTTACGTACCGCTGTCAGGAGAGTGTTCCTCTTGCTAATTCTAAATTTGGAAGCCTCCGTTGATCTCGGGAGCATTTCTCTGAGTGTAGCAGAGACGGCCTCTCAAAAAAACTGTCCTCTCTTCCTCGTGTGGAAACCGGAGGCTCATGGTCCCAGCCTCCCCTGCAGTTACGTCATCCATGTCGCTCGGCCTCTGACAAAGGGACAGGAGCAGACATGGGATCTTCTCCCGAGGGCAGGACCAGGATGGGGTGGGCTCCTGCACCCTCCCTCTCGCTGCTTCGTGGAGCTGGAACCCACACGTGCAGGGACCCAGCTGTGACCGTCCAACAACCAAGCTCGAGGCCAGGGGTCCACAAGCGGCCGAATCTGGCCTGCTGCCTGCTTTTGCAAACCGGTTTACTGAAGTGCAGCCACACTCATTCATTTGTGTATTTTTCCATGATTCCTTTCATGCTGCAACAGCAGAGCTGAGTAGTTGTAAAAGAGACCCTACGACCCGCAGAGGCCTTTACAGGAAAAGTTTGCTGACCCCTGCTCTAGGGGATCGCGGAGCCCAAGATGAAAATAACCTCGGTCCCTGTGATGTCTTCTCTCACCCATAGGTTATTTAGAAATATACTGTTTCATTTTTAAAGCAGTCGTGGATTTTTTTACTCTTTGCTATTGATTTCTATTCGAATTCCATGTGGCCATAGAACATTCTCTGAATGATTTCAATCTTTTGAAACATTCATGCTTTCCTTATAGTCCAAGATATGGTCAATATTGGTAAATGTTCCACGTGCACCTGAAGAGAATATGAATTCTGTAACCGCATTTCTGAACCGCTTTTTATTCTCTGCTTATAAATAACCATTCCCACTACTGTGGGTTGGTAGAAAGCTATCTGTCAGCCTTATGCTTTTTCTTAACGTAGATTCCAGAAGAGTAGGTGGGAGGAATGTTGAAGGAATTGCATAAATCTTAAATGACGACAATATTTCTCGATTTTATTCCTTCTCAGCGAGCTCTGTGAGCAGAGTATAGACATCATGCTGACTCCAGAAATGATGGAGGTGGAATTCCCTATGTTGGGCTACAAGGACACCAAGAAGGAGAAGTAAGTGGACGCTCTGATGGCCTAGGAAGAGGCAGCCGGGATAAAGCTTATCCTACAGGACGCACAGAACTGCCGTGCTGTTTGGATCTAAGAACGTGTCAGAAGGGGCACGTTTCCAATGCTTCAGATGTTTAGATGTGTATTTTATGCATAGCGACGCTCCCTCAAATGTTGTTGGCAAATAAACCTTTAGAGCAGAGTCCAGCATTCCCATTTGCTTATCGTGTAATTTCAGAGCTGTGTTTGCTTCTTATGAGTAGCTGGATGAGCTTCATGCAGTATAAGAGGCCCAGGCTCTGGAGCCTGGCGAGACCCGGGGCCGCATCCCATTTAGCGCCCGTGCCACCTCCAGCGGCATTGCTCATCTTCAGCAACTGGGCAGTTGTGAGGGTTAAATGAGATGCCGGTGCGAAGACACCTCTCCAGCTGCTCTACGTGAACTCGCTTGGCACACGTGAATTCTTCTCTTTGCCTCTCCCTCAGGGGCCAACTAGCCGAGCAAACCGTCACCCTTCAAGAATTGGTTTTGAAGAATACTTTGGTAAAGTAAATAGCCACCAGAGTTCATATGGTTTGTAAGTTTGAAATTCCAGTTATCCTTTTTAGAATTCTTTTTCTCTTTAAAAAAAAAAAGTCTTTTTTGGGACTTCCCTGGCGGTCCAGTGGTTAAGACTCCGCGCTTCCACTGCAGGGGGTGCGGGTTCAACCCCTGGTAGGGGAACTAAGATCCCGCATGCCGCATGGCCAAAAAATAAACAAAAATAGAAATAAACAAATCAATGATTTTTTTAAAAATTCTACTGAAAAAATAAAAATAAAAAAAGCCTTTTTTTACTATTAAAATGTTAGAAAATACAGAAAAGTATAAATAATAAAATAAAAACAATAATCCTACCACCCAGAGGCAGTAACTTGTACATTTTGATGTGTGGTCTTCCAAGGATTTGTTTGTTTGTTTAAATAAACCATAAACACCTATTATATTTTGTTAAACCATACATACAGTCATCACTCGGTATCCACAGGGGATTGGTTCCAGGACACCCCCATCCCGGGTACCAAAATCTGCGGATGCTCAAGTCCCTATATAAAATGCTGTAGAATTTGCGTATAACCTACGCACACCTTCCCATATACTTTAAATCATCTCTAGATTACTTATAATACCTCATACAATGTAGATGATTTGTAAATAGTTGCCAGCGCATGGCAAATTCAAGTTTTGCTTTTTGGAACTTTCTGAATTTTTTTTTCATCCGGGGTTGGTTGAATCTGAAGATGCAGGACCTACGGATACAGAGGGCCAACTGTATGTGTTGATATACACTCATACGTGCATACCTTATATATATATGAATTCAATCATATTGTTCATATTGTTTTATCTTCTAGACTTTTATCTAGCAGTATATCATAAACATAGATGTATAGACACAGAGAGCAGTATATCATATAGATGTATAGACACAGAGAGCAGTATATCATAAACATAGATGTATAGACACAGAGAGCAGTATATCATAAACATAGATGTATAGACACAGAGAGCAGTATATCATATAGATGTATAGACACAGAGAGCAGTATACCATATAGATGTACAGACACAGACACACATCTCTGTATCTCATTGGTGGGTGTACCATCGTGTGCTCACACATCCTTCTACTGATGATCACATCACCTCTCTTCAATGTTTTGCTGTTGCCAGTAGCGCTGCAACAAACCTCCTTGTGCCATAATTCCGTGCAAACTTATCAGACTGTCTCCTTGGGATAAATTCCTAGAAACATAAATGCTAGATCCATGTTCATTTTAAGGTTTTAATATATAGTGCTTCACCACCATCCAGAAAGTTCATCAACAAACCTCCTACCAGCAGAGGTCAGGATGCCCACATTCAAATGCCCTGAACAACGTGTTATAGTATCAGACTTTTTTTCTTTACCAATATGATAGGTTTTTAAATGACCAAATCATTGTTTTAATTTTAAACTTCTTTGTTTACAAGTGATGGTAAAAAATTTCCTATGTTTATCAATTGTTTTTCTTCTTTTATGAAGGGATTTTTTGCCTATATTGTAGAAAGTGTTTATCTTTTTCTTACTTATTTGTAAGAAAGAGTGCCTCATATTTTAGGGATAATTACCCTTCTTGTGTATACTGTAAATTTCTTAGTTTGTCTTCCTTGTTTGCGGTGTTTTGGGGAGGTCCTGCCTTTTCAGAAGGGAATACCCACGTATCTTAGAGGAGCATGGGGTTCCTTTGGTTTGTTTGTGATAGTAGCAGAGGCCTACAGCAAACCAACACTTCTCAGAAAGTAGACTGGCAGTTTCTCGTAAAAGAAAATTCAGGAAATAAAAATTTTAAATAGAATTTCAGTGAGCATCTGATTTAAGCAGCTAATTAACAATAAAATATCATGTTACACTACATAGCACATAGAACCTCTGACACCTCAACAAAGAGATGTACTTTGCATTTTGTTTTAGGTTTCAAACAGTTGACTTAAGAGGGTTTTTTTCAATTAATTTTTTAAAAAATTATTTTATTTATTTACTTTCGGCTGCATTGGGTCTTCGTTGCTGCGCGCGGGCTTTCTCTAGTTGCGGCGAGTGGGGTCTACTCTTCATTGCAGTGCGCAGGCTTCTCATTGCGGTGGCTTCTCTTGTTGCGGAGCACGGGCTCTAGGCGCGCAGGCTCAGTAGTTGTGGCTCTCAGGCTTAGTAGTTGTGGCACACGGGCTTAGTTGCTCCGCGGCATGTGGGATCTTCCCGGACCAGGGCTCGAACCCGTGTCCCCTGCATTGGCAGGCGGATTCTTAACCACTGCGCCACCAGGGAAGTCCCTAAGAGTTTAAAATAAAAACCCTTCTTTTTTTTTCAATTTCAAAAATTACCCCTGGCTTAGAATGGTTTGTTCCATGCGTGGGGCAATATCTCATACCTCTTTGCTTACTTGGTATTTAACCTGGTTTTTCACCATTTTCACTACAGAAGCTAACATTGAATGCCATTGGATTATCAAATGATTATTAAATGAAGTAGAATTTATTACTTTATATATTCACCCAAAGTGGAAGATCTTCTTTTCTTGTTTAATGTATTTCAGCTACTTTAACAAAAAAAAAAACCAACAATGAACTCTAAACATTTTCTGCACAACAACTTAGCTTCCAATTTTGTTTTCAAGATACACATACATTTCACACATTTTCAATAAATAGATCCATGGCCTTTTGAATTCATCTATTTTGCAGTTTAAATTATTTTTTGTACGTTTTTTCATGTGTCAAAATTGTCAATGTAATTATCAGTTTATTGGCTGCATAGTATTGCAACTGATTGATATCCCACAGATGATTTTTTTTCATTTTTTTTCAAATTTTTATTGAAATATAATTGATTTACAGTTGTGTTAGTTTCAGGTGTACAGCAGAGTGATTCAGTTATACATATATCTATCTATTCTTTTTCAGATTCTTTTCCCTTATAGGTTATTACAAGATACGAGTAGAGTTCCCTGTGCTGTACAGCAGGTATTTGCTTCTGAAATTCTCTCCAGTGCATAGCAAGCATGACCCAATGCTCAGTTCTGTCTTCTCTGTCCTTGTGCCTTTTCCTCACCTCCTTCAGCCTCAGCCAGAAGCGGACAGAGTCAGACACACACACACCAGAGCTTGGTCAGACAGGGACAGAAATAAAGAACCCATCCGTGGGACTTAATGTCCCCATGAAGACTGCTGTCTATTGGGTTTGTGGCAAATATTTATTTTCATGGATGCAAAGAATCATCTGCTCTCCCTCGATGGCTGTAATCAACCCGAGAGATTCTTTGCTGCCTTGATGGTGATCTCACCCTCTCAAGACCCACTAAGGAGAATCAGATTGCAAAATGTCCAAGAAACTGTGAGAGTGACTTTAGTTGCCAACATATCATTCAACTCCCCTTAGATTATCATATCACTCAATCATTAATATCTTTAAGGGCTGACATGATCTATATATTTTTACACTGATTCCATAAGGTGGTGCCAATTAGTTTTTTTTTTTTAATTATACACATTAGGGAACATTTTAGTTCTTCATTTTCTGGTATTTCTGCTTTTTCAAAACTTTTGGGTATTTGCCAAAACTTCACATTTCACCCTCTTTAGAAAATGTTTCAGAAGCACTTATTTTTTTAATTTTACTGAAGTATAGTGATTTACAGTGTTGTGTTAGTTTGTGCTGTACAGCAAAGTGATTCAGTTATACATATATATATATTCTTTTTCCTATTCTTTTCCATTATGGTTTATCACAGGACATTGAATATAGCTCCTGTGCTATACAGTAGGACCTTGTTGGTTATCCATCCTATATATAATAGTTTGCATCTGCCAATTCACCCCTCCCCCACCTTGGCAACAACCAGTCTGTTCACTATGTCTGTGAGTCTGTTTCTGTTTTGTAGATAAGTTCATTTGTGTCATATTTTAGATTCCACATATAAGTGATATTATATGGTATTTGTCTTTCTCTTTCTGACTTACTTCACTTAGTATGAGAATCTCTGGGTCCATCCATGTTGCTGCAAATGGCATGATTTCATTCTTTTTTATGGCTAATATTCCATTGTATACATGTACCACATCTCCTTTATCCATTCCTCTGTCGATGGACATTTAGGTGGCTTCCATGTCTTGCCTATTATGAATAGTGCTGCTGTGAATATAGGGGAGAAGCACTTAATTCTGTATTGAATTCTTCTATCTGGGCAAATCGTATAGCTGAGCTCACAGCCCTTAGACATCTGTGCTTCCAACCAAATACACTCATCACATCCTCCCAGATATTTGGAAAGTTCTGCCCCTCGACACACCGGCGACATCTGGCCTCCACATCAGCCACTCCTCCACCCAGGTGCAGAGCCCTCCCTCTTGATTCCCACCTTCTGGAGCTATTACCAGAGTCAGAGATACTGTGCGTCCACTTGACTCATAAACATGAAGAACCAGCTCCTGCCAACTGAGCCTTTAGAAGCCATCACGCCGGGATGTGTACGAATAAGTTCTCGTTTCCCCTTTGCAACAGTCCTGGGGGACGGGATGCACACGAGGTGTGCGTCTGGAAACGGCGGCTGAGAGCTTAGGTCACGTGGCTCTGCTGAGAAACTGGTGCGGCTCAGACTGGAAACCAGGCTTGAGCCACTTACCAGTCGGGTGTTTCCACTGGTGACTAAGGGATCGCTAAGCGTGCTTTCAACTGTGTATGCGGACAAACAGCCCTCCGACCTTCGCAAGGCATCTCTCGCAACGCTGGGCCCGGCGGCAGGTTGGTGGTGCTTCATGAGGGCCCTGATGCACCTTGCCAGGTCTGTGTTTGATGTATATGCTTAGAGAGGCGAGAGACCAAGCACAGCCACTGGAGAAGGCAGGAGATGAAGACCCTGCGGGGCAAAGCTCTCAACTCGTTGACTCTAGAATAACAACAGTCACCGGGAGGTCAGTTCCGCTCACTTGCTTTCTGCAGGTCACCGTGGTCCTCTTGGTCTGTTTATGTTCCAGCCATGTGGGGAATTAAAGTTTCCAGAGAGAAAAAAATTGAAATGTGGATGATGTATACATTTTTAAATTACTTTTCTCTGTAACAATAAAATGTCATCAGTATGATGGCAGTGTTTGGAGCTCCTCGCCGCAAGCTTTAGCGTGGGCGCAAAGGCTTCCGGAGTGCAAGAGGCTGAGCGCCCTCTGGGGGGCGGGGGGGGCTGCTCCCCCCGCCGCGACCCCCAGCTCCCGCGGCCCCCGAGCCCCCGACCCTGGTGAGGGCGACACTGGCTCCCCAGCGGCTGTGCCGGGGGCAGACCCAGGAGGGGGCCGGGGGCCAGAAACGGAGGGGACAGTGTGGGGCGACTGGAGCTCGCAGACTGGCTTGGGAGAAGAGGGTAACGCCTCTGTGAGCGCTCTCGGGGCAGCTGGGGCACGAGGGCGTTGCCTCGGGCCCCGGCGTCCCTGCGAAGGGTCAGTGAAAAGCAGGCCTCGTGACCGTGTGTGACAACATGACGGCAGTTCTCATCACAGCCTGGCTGCACGTCAGCATCGCTTGGAGAGCTTCAAAAACAACAGCTGCATCACTGCTATACTTAAACTGGACAACCACCAAGGACCTTCTCTACAGCCCGGGGAACTCTGCTCAATATCCTGCAATGACCTAAATGGGAAAAGAATCTGAAAAAGATTAGATACATGTATATGTATAACTGAACCACTTGGCTGTACTCCTGAAACTGACACAGCACTGTTAATCAACTCTACTCCAATATAAAAAACAAAACAAAACAAAACCAAAAAAACAGCCAAGTCAGACTTCCTGGGGTAGGACCCAGGCAGTAGTCATCCTTAGAGCTCTCCGGAGGATCCGATGTGCAGCCAGGATTGAGACCCACTGGCCTCCAGGATAAAGTCCAAATTCCTCACCGGGGGCTGCAAGCCCTTGCTTCCCTGGGTTCCGCCTCTAGCTTTCTTCTGCCCTGGCCCAGGCTCTCCCCGTGGGGCGGCAGGGGAGCTGGCCTGGGTGGCCGTCTGGTCCTCTTCTCATCAACCACACGGCTTCCTTAGTGTCTCTGAGCTTCCATTTTCCCCGTACGACCGGCTCCAGGGCTCGCCTCCCCTGGGGCTGTGAGGATTACATTAGGAAACGCGAAAAGTGTACCTGGCATTAAACAAGAGTTCAAAACTCTGAGCTCCCCTTAACTCACAGGGCAGGACCGAGGCAGCAGTAATTTAAAAATTTTTTTTCATTTTGAAATAACTTTAGACCTAAGGAAAAGTTGCAAAACCAGGACGGAGAGCTCGCATATATAGTACTCAGCTTCCCCTGACGTTAACCTCTACTGTGGCACAACCACCGAAAACCGGAAATGAAAACTGGCTCACGCTGTCGACTCAGGTGCTTTCACTGTTCAGGAGCCACGTGGCGTTTCGCCTCAAGTCTCCTTACTTCCTTCCCACCTGTGACGGCCCCTCAGATCCCTGAGCCAAGCAGCTCCCAGCCAGCCCGGTACCAGGGCCCCGCCTCACAACAGCCCCTCTTTTCTTGAAGAAGTTTGAGGGCGTCTGTGTCTTACCACCAAGGAGCTGAATCAGATCTCAGGCCTCAGCCAAGACATGGACCGGGGGTCTGGTGACACATTCTCCAACAGTGGTGTCTTCAACAAATGTTTCTTTTCATATACTCTGTTTGCGGGAAGTTTGTTAAAGCCCTTGTGAAAAGAGGGGAAGCGATGCAAAGGAAAGAGCTAGAAGCATATACAGAAGATCAACAGACAACACTTACACTCCCCAAGCCCCCGTGCATGCACACACACGTGCCCGTCCCAGGTCCAGCTCAATGTCTCGCCAGCTAGAGGCCCACAAAAGGTGGGCCCTTTTTTATGCACTTCCTCTCCCTGACGGTAGAGTAGACCTGAACCTGAGGACAGGCTACTCTTCAGGTCCCCACTGCCTGGAGCTCGACCGGCCACCCCTGGGGCACCAGTGGCCCTGCCGCTACCCCTCCCACCCCGGCCTTCCGGAAGCTCTCCCCTCTGCGTCAGGCTGATGCGTCTGAATTGCAAGCCTGCACAGGATGCCCAGGGCCTATCCTGTATTTACTATCCAGCGAACTACTCTGGACCTTTCCCTGGATTCCACGTCTAGAGGACTTACCAAGACTAATCTCCTCTTGCCTCGCGGTGCCGTTTAACCTCCAGCACCGCCAGAAGTCCGGCTGGATTAGCCGAGACGGGTACAGCAGAGACAGGGAGGTGGTTACTACCAGCCTCAGCTGTTCACATCATGACCTGCAGGAAGGAGGGCCGCCAGTGAGCAGTCATGGAAAGAAACATCGTTCTTCCTCTTTCTGTCTTTCCCACCAGTTGAAGAATCCCTCGGACAAGAGCTGTGGGCGAGAGTGCAGAGCCTCTGCGCCCACCCGGGCCAGCGGAGCCGCATGTCGAGTCTTTACCGGGGAGGGCGCTGACATGACGGGGGCAGTTTTGGGGGAAAGATGAGACTGAAGTTGCAAAACAGACAACGAGACTCAACCAAAATGATACTGTCCCAGTAACGGATACTGACTGACAAATTATAGATTTGGACTGTGCGTCCTTAAGGGAGCCTGTCAGTAAGCAGGAAATCAGTTAAGAGTGCACCTGGTAGCGGTCACTGGAAAAATAAAGTCATTCCATTGACCCCTCAATGAGCTGATATCACTCAGTCAGACTGACCCCACTATAGTCACCACCAAAAGTCCCAGCTTCTGACATCAAAAAGATACCAAGGAGTGACAGTCGGTGGAAAACTAGGATCTCGGAAGTGAGAGGGGGCTGTGCAGTGCAGCCTAGGCAAGGGACCCAGGGTCTAATTTAGTCTCCGCGGGTCGGTATTATAATAGACAGCACTCACATTAAAGTTAGTAAAAAAAAATGTTGTATTTGTGGCAATAGGGAAGCTGGTATTCAAGAAGAGACAAAAAATATTTTATATTAGAAGGTTTAAGTAGTCCATTAAATTGGAGTTAAATTTAAAATATGATTCCATGACATGTTAAAAATATATCTTTACGGGGCCTGCCTCTAAAGTGGCCTCTGTGCTATCGCCCACTCCCAGGGTCAAGCAGAGTGGTCTAACATACGCCCAAAGCGCCTGGATTTTTGGTCTCAAGTACAGTTCCCCAAAAGGAAGCAAGGAGCCTTGGAAAGTGTCTGATCCTATGTCTTAGGACAAGGATAATTAAGATGGGCCTGGAGCACCAGTGTGGTACCAGAAAGAAGGTATGCTTTCAAAATGATCCAGGGCAGTTTTAAAGGATAAAGGAGCCAGCTGAAAGGGGCTCCCACGGAGCAGCTTGTGACAATTTGGGGACTAGAAAGAAAGCAGTAGTTCTCTGCAGAGCCATATCAGGCATGCTACAAAAACAAAAGAAAAGGCATGTACAAGTTTATAATGATGTTTACAGTATGTCGACAAAGCCAGACTGTGTGTATACTATATACTATGTTCAAGTTTTGGTCAACATCAAAATTTCATCATTACAAATCAAACAGCTAAAATATTCATTGCACCCCTGGTAGGGGATTGTAGAATCTTATCAGCTCTACTCAGGCAATGAAGAATTATGGAAGATTTTACTATTACAAAAAAAGACACAGGCTTGCGAAGTCCAATTATCTCCATAGTGACTCAGCCTAATAAATACCGACTCACGATGAATCTTCCTGGAAATCATTCTGGACCCGGGTCCTGGGCAAGAATATCCCATCAAGAGTTAAGCCTCCAGCACCTCAGTGTGCAGTGGCCCGAGAGGATTGCTCTGTGCCCCTGGGTTAGGAAAGTACATTTGTGGTGTCTGGATGAATAAAAGAATCTGCCTGGGTTGATATTTGGGTGCTGGGTAGGCTATCTGTAATAATTAGTTTTATTCTACTGTTTTATATGTATTTCATTTAAAATGTTTAAAACAGGTAAGAGAATCTGTTAGATTTATGTCTATTTTATTAGATTTATAAGAGTTGCTTAACGGTTTAGTAAGATTTTGCTTATTAGATTTGACTCGGGAATAAGACTACTTGGGACGGGGTGGCTATTGGTGTATTTAAGAGAGTCGGCTAAATCAAATTTGAAAGTATAGTTTGAGATGCCCAAGGGAGTTTGATCAATTAAGTACAGAATTGTGGGGTAAAATTAAGGAAGATTTAATCTGTAAAGCCCATGGTTAACTGAAGGCTAACCAAAGAATAGGGAGAAACAAAATCTTATTTTCATACGAAGATCACTGAATTTATTAAGATAACAATATTTGTAAACTGACGTTTTAGGCTTTCAGGCTTAAGAGATACGAGATATTTAAACTTGATACTTTAATCAACTGAATAGTAATTAAAACATAAGTGGGCTTCCCTGGTGTCTCAGTGGTTAAGAATCCACCTGCTGCCAATGCAGGGGACACGGGTTCGAGCCCTGGTCTGGGAAGATCCCACATGCCGCGGAGCAACTAAGCCCGTGCGCCACAACTACTGAGTCTGCGCTCTAGAGCCCGTGAGCCACAGCTACTGCGCCCGCGTGCCACAACTACTGAGCCTGCGCCCCTAGAGCCCGTGCTCCACAACAAGAGAAGCCACCACAATGAGAAGCTCGCGTACCGCAACAAAGAGTAGCCTGTGCTCGCCACAACTAGAGAAAGCCTGCGCACAGCAACAAAGACCCAACGCAGCCAAAAGTAAATAAATAAAATAAATAAATAAATTTATAAAACATAAGTAACTCTTTAAGTATTCCTTTCATGCCCAAAAGCCCCCTCAGAAAAATTTTCAGGAAAAAATAGAAAATCTGAAAAGCCCTATAACAAGTAAGGAGATTGAATCAGTAATCAAAAATCTCCCAACAAAGAGAAGCCCTGAAGCCTACAGCTTCACTGGTGAAGTCTACCAAATATTTAAAGAACTAATACCAATCCTTCTCAAGCTTTTCCAAAAAACTGAAGAGGCAGGAATGCCTCCTGATTCATTCTAGAAGCCAGCATCACCCTGATACCAAAGTCAGATAGAGACACTACAAGAAAAGAAAACTTCAGGCCAATATCCCTTATGAACATTGATGCAAACGTTCTCAACAAAATAGGAATTCAGCAGCATATTAAAGAGATCATACATCATGACCAAGTGGGACTCATTCCTGCAAAGCAAGGATGGTTCAACATATGAAAATCAATCAATATAATACACCACATTAACAGAATGAAGTACAAAAACCACATGATCATCTCAATTGATGCAGCAAAAGCATCTGAGGGACTTCCCTGGTGGCACAGTGGTTAAAACTGCGTGCTCCCACTGCAGGGAGCCCGGTTTCGATCCCTGGTCAGGGAACTAGATCCCACATGCATGCTGCCACTGAGAGTTTGCATGCCACAACTAAGGAGCCCGCCTGCTGCAACTAAGACCCGGCGCAACCAAATAAATAAAAATAAATATTAAAAAATAAAAGTATTTTAAAAAAACATTTGAAAAGTTCAACACCTTTTCATGAATTAAACACTCAACAAACTAGGAATAGACGGAAACTGCCGCAACATAATAAAAGCATATTTGAAAAATCCACAGCAATGGTGAAAGACTGATTCTTCACTAAGATCGGGAACACGACACGGATGCTTACTTCCACCACTTCTATTCAACATAGTACTAGACGTTCCAGCCAGAGCAGTTAGGCAAGGCAAAGAAATAAAAGGCATCCAAATTGGAAAGGAAGAAGCAAAATTAGTTCATAGATGATATGAAATTATGTTTAAAAAACCCTAAAGATTGCACAAAAACCTGTTAGAGCTAATAAATGAATTCAGCAGGATACAAAGTCAACATACAAAAGTCAGTTGCTATATACTAACAATAAGCAATCTGAAAAGGAAATTATGAAAACAATACCATTCACAACAGCAACAAAAAGGAAAAATACTTAGGAATGACCTTAACCAAAGAGGTGAAAGACTTGTACACTGAAAACTACAAAACATTGCTGAAAGAAATTAAAGAAAACATAAATAATGGAAATATATCCCATGTTCATAAATTGTGTACTTAATATTATTAAGATGGCAATACTACCCAAAGTGATCTAAAGATTCAATATAATCCCTGTCATTTTTTTTTTTGTAGAAATAGCAAAACCCATCCTAAAATTCATATAAAATCTCAAGGGATCCTGAATAGCCAAAATAATCTTGAAAAAGAAGAACAAAGCTGAAGGATTCATACTTCCTGATTTCAAAACTTACTACAAAGCTACAGTATCAAAACACTGTGATCACTGGCATAAAGACATACATATATAACTGAATCACTTTGCTGTACACCGGAAACTAACACAACATTGTAAATCAACTATGCTCCAATAAAAATTACAAAAAAAAAAAAAAAGGCATACATATAGACCAATGGAACAGAATAGAGAGTCCAGAAATAAACTCTGGCATATATGATCAAATGATGTTTTTTTCTTGACCAAATGATTTTTGACAAAGGTGCCAAGATCATTCAATGAGGAAAAGACAGTCTTTCAGCAAGTGCTGCTGGGAAAACTGCATATCCACATGCAAAAGAATGAATTTGGACCCTTACCTAACACCATGTTTAAAAATTAACTCAAAATGGATTGAAGACCTAAGTGTAAGACCTAAAATTATACAACTCTTAGAAGAAAACATAGGGCAAAAATCTCACGACACTGGATTTGGCAATAATTTTTTGGATATGACACCAAAGACATGGGCAACAAAAGAAAAACAATTTGGACTTTAAGGAAATTTAAAATTTTGTGCATCAAAAGACAATATCCTCATAGTAAAAAGGCAACCCAAGAATGGGTGAAAATATTTGCATCATATATCTGATAAGGTATTAATATCTAGAGTATACTGAGAACTCCTAAAACTCAACCACACACAAAAAAACCCAACCCAATTCAAAAATGGACAAAGGTTTTGAATAGACATTTCTCCAAAGAAGATATACAAATGTCCAATAAGCACATGAAAAGGTGCTCAAAATCGCTAATCATTAGGGAAATGCATATCAAAACTACAAAATACCACCACACATATTAGAATGGCTACTATCAAAAAAAACAGAAAATAAATGTTGGTAAAGATGTGAAGAAATTGGAACCTTGAGCACTGTTGGTGAGAATAAAAATGGTACAGCCCCTGCGGAATACAGGATGCCAGATCCTCAAAAAATTTTAAAATGAAATTAACACATTATGCAACAAGTCTACTTCCGGGTATATACACAAAAGAATTGAAAGCAGGGTCTTGAAGAGATATTTGCACACTCATGTTCATAGCAGCATGATCATAGTAGCAGAAATGTGGAAGCAACCCAAGTGCCCATCAACAGGTGAATGGATAAGCCAAATCTCCCATATTCATGCAATGGAATATTATTCAGCCTTAAAAAGGAAGGAAATTCTGACACATGCTACAACATGGATGAACCTTGAGGACATTATGCTAAGTGAAATAATCCAATCACCAAAAGATAAATACTGTATGATTCCACTCACATGAGATACTTAGTGGTCAAAATTATAGAGACAATGTAGAATGGTGGTTGCCAGAGAGTAGAGGGAGGGGGAATGGGAGTTACTGTCTGATGGATGTAGAACTTCAGCTTTATAAGATGAGTTAAGGAGAGGGACAGTGGTGATGGTTGCACAATGTATTTAATACCACTGAACCATACGCTTTAAAATAATTAAGATGGTAAATATTATGTGTACTTTACCACAATGAAAAAACAAAACAAAACCATCATCAGATGCCCTGTAATCCATCATTCCCCAGGTTCTTATCCCTATATTTATTTCCTGTTTATCCCCTAATCTAGTCCCAATCACCCATCCCTTGCAGGCGTCCCAAACTTCGCTGTGACTTTACAATGTTTGGTCCATCACCAGCAAATTGCCCACACCTTCACCTGTACGTCAGGGGTCCACAGACCTTTTCTGCAAGGGGCCAGAGAGTAAATGTTTTAGGTTCTCTGGGCAGACTGTCTCTGTCCTCGGGGAAAGCAGCCACAGACAGCGCGAAAAGGAAAGGCCTAGGAGCAGGCAGGGCTGACCCCTGACCCTCTCCCAGAGCAGCTGCTGCTCCGTGGAGTGTACAGTGCGGATCACCTGGGAGGAGCCGGGGGCAGAGGCCATGGTAATAAAAATCCAGCTCAGAGCCCCCGCCAGCAGAGAGTGCTTCCCGACGGGAAAGGACGGGACCCGGCGGTAGGACGGAGCCTGGGCTCCGACGGGGGCTCCGCCAATGGCTGCCTCCTAACCCACGCGGAGACGCTGGTCCTTCCAGAGCGAGACGCAGCGGTCCAGGCCACCGGTGTGGAAGGAAACTCAGCCCCGCCCCCGAGTGTCCCACCCCTTCGTCTCCGCCCTCGGGGCCCCGCCCCCAGAGCCGGGCCGGCGTGCTTTGCGTCCCGGCCCCGCCCCCAAGAGTCCCGCCCTTTTGCCTCCGCTCCCGGGGCCCCGCCCCCAGAGCTGGGCCGGCGTGCTTTGCGTCCCGGCCCCGCCCCCAAGAGTCCATCCCTTTTGCCTCCGCCCTCAGAGCCCCGACCCTAGAACTGGCCGGTGCGCACGTGCTCGGCGTCCCGGGCTGCGGCAGAGGCGGAGGTGAGCGCGCGGACCGGGCCGGGCCGACGTGCGGCTGCGGGCGGGCTCCCTCGGAGGTGTGTTCCAGCCGCGGGGCGTAGCCTAGGGGTTGGGCGTGGAGCGAGGGTCCTGCGGCCCCTTCTCGCCCGGCTGCCCGCAGGATGGGCGGCACCACCCCCCAGGCGTCCGTGGAGCGCGCGGCCTTGGCGCTGGTGGTCCTGGGGGCGTTGGGACCTTCGCCTGGCCCCTTTCTTTCCCGGCCTCAGTTTCCTCGTTGGTGAAAAGGCCCAAGTGATGTGACTCCTCTGCTGCCCCCTTGTTTGCAGCAATTAGTTTGCTAATTAAACATTTCTCGGACAGGAGGACAGTAAGCTTCAGCTAAAGTTAAATAATTGTGAATTTTTACTGAAATATTTTCGGATGAAATAATAGGATCCCCCGAATGTGTTTCAAAATAAACCAGTTGGAGGGGAGTATGTGTGGGATTAGAGGCAAAGCAAGACTGGCCATGACTTGATAGATTGAAGTTAGTTTATGATATACTATTTTGTCCACCTTTCTGTGTGTTTGTAATTTATCATCAAAAATACTCTATAGTGAAAAATCTGCTGTGGACGCCTGTGTTCAAATACTGGGCCTGTATTAGTCTGCTAGGGCTGCAGTGACGAGAACTGGGTGAGAGACGTGTCGTTCAAGGTGTCAGCAGGGCTCGTTTCCTCTGAGGCCTCTCCCACTGGCTTGTAGACGGTCACCTTCTGGCTCGTGTCCTCGTGGTCCTTCCTCTGCGTCTGTGTCCTAGTGTCCTGTTCTCATGCGGGCACCAGTTATATTGGATTAGGGCCCATCCCAATGACCTAGTTTTAACTTAATTGCCTCTTTAAAGATCCTATGTCTAAATACAGTCACATTCTGAGGTCCTGGGGGTTAGGGCTTCAGCGTATGAATTTGGAGGGACACAATTCCGCCCACAGCACGGCCCCTTTACTAGTTTGGGATTTTGACCAATTAGCCTGTCTGTGCCTCGGTGTTCCCTGCTTTAAAAGAGGGACGATAGTAATAATGAGTCACAGAGGTGTAAGGAGCCGGTCATTAAATAATGTCTGCAGAGCTCTCAGAAGTGTGTCGAGCATGTAGCAAGTACTGAGTGAGCGGAACGTGCTTCATGTGTCAGTCAGTGACCGTGCTCAGTAGGGGTGGGTGGTGGAGTGAGGGGTTGGTTGCTTGGTGCTGTGCCTAGCCAAGGGCATCAAAGTTGTAATCACAGCCATTCCCTCAAGGGTGTCTGCACCTTGCCGGGCACCGATTGTTGCGTGTGTGTTCACTGAGAGCAGACACCCTCTGGTGGGCCGCTGTCACATGCCCGTCTGACCCGTGGGGAGGGCGATGCAGAGGCAGAGCTGGAGCCTGTGCTCTGACTACCGTGCGTGCGTATGGCTTCGGTTAAAGCGGATGTGGCCCTGGGGGTGTTCAGTCTGCAGGCAGACCCGGGGAGCTGTTGGCTCACTTCTCTTTCTCTTGGCCCAGGTTTACAGAGGTGGCAGCCCTCATGGCAGGTCCCCTGTGGCGGGCCACAGCCTTTGTGCAGAGACACAGGACGGCCCTGTTGGTGGGTTCCTGTGCAGGCCTGCTTGGGGCTCAGCTCTCGTACCACCTCTTCCCGGATCCTGTGGTCCCGTGGCTGTACCAGTACTGGCCTCAGGGCCAGCCAGCCCCCCTGTCCCCAGAGCTGCAGAGCCTGTTCCAGGAGGTGCAGCAGGACATCGGGGTCCCCTCGGGCCACCGCTTCGAGGCCTTCACCACCTTCACCTTCCAGCCTGTGAGCGCCGGCTTCCCGAGACTCCCTGCTGGGGCCGTGGTGGGCATCCCCGCCAGCTTCCTGGGTGGCCCAGTGACCAACGCTGACCGGCCTGTGGTCGTCCACGGGCAGCGAGTGGACTGGCAGAGCCCAGCGGGCGCCCGGCTGAGAGATGCCCTGACCCTGTCCCACGACGCCCAGAAGTTCGCCTTGGCCAGGGAGGTGGTGTACCTGGAGAGTGGGGCGACCGCCCTGCAGGCCCTGCCGGCCCCCGCCTGCCTGGTGGGCACCTGGGCGCTGGGCGTGGGGGCCAAGCACGCCCTGGGGCTCTACGGAGGCCCCATGAACTTGCGAGCTGCTTTCAACTTGGTGGCGGCAGTGGCGGGCTTCGTGGCCTATGCGTTGTCCACGGACTCTCTCACTCACGCCCTGGAAGCCTGGCTGGACCGCCGCACGGCCTCGCTGTCTGCAGCCTATGCCCGGGGCGGGGTGGAGTTCTACGAGAAGGTTCTGTCGGGCAACCTGGCCCTGCGCGGCCTCCTGGGCCGGCCCGGGGAGAAGCTGTACACGCCCAGCGGGAACGTGGTTCCCAGACACTGGTTCCGCATCAAACACCTGCCCTACACGGCCCGCCGGGACTCGGTGCTGCAGGCGTGGAGGGCGGCGCTCGGCCCCAGCAGCCCCTGAGGGCCTCGTGGCAGGGGCGGTTCTAGCTGGAGCAGGTACCACCCCGCCCTGGACTGGGGGGGAGGGGAGGGAGGAGGGGGGCGGGGGCGCTCCTGGGGCCTCTGCGCCCGCAGCCCGGTGTCAGCAGACCCGCCGGCTGCGCAGCTCAGCAGCCCAGATTGTCCCCCAGCCACCGCTTTTGAGCTCAGTGACCTCGGACACGTCCCTTTATGAATCTGAGCCTTGGTTTCCTGCACTGTAACGGGGGGTGATGGGGACTCCCCGGCGGGATCGCGGGGTTGCGTGGGGGCCGTTACGGAAGGGCCTGCGGGTGTGCCGTAGACCAGCGGAAGGCTGTCTTCCGGCCTTTTCCGGACGGCGTTGCCGGTCAGGCCGCACGTCACCGCCAGAGGCGTGTGCAGGAGGCGACGGCCTCTCGCGGCAGGAGTCACCCCGTAGTTTGCCTGGCGGTCACATCCCGACCTCCTCCCGCGGTGGTAGAGGTTAAAGGCTCTGAGAGGCCAAGATGAGGAGCCGCTGCGGGCCCAGGGCTGGGAGACGGAGCTGGCGGTGGGGCTGTGAGGGACGCGTACCCGGCGCAGGCGGCAGCTCGCAGAGGGCCGGGCGCCCCGCAGGCCTGGTGGGCGGGGCCCCAGGAGGGCCCCTGGGCCGGCCGGGGAGAGAAGGTGTTGCTGGAGCCCGGCGAGACCTCCTGGTAGGAGCTCTGGCCGAGGGAGGGGAAGGAACAGGCCTGCCAAGCCGAGGCTATGGACGCCAGCGCACACAGCGGGCTTGGGGAGGAGAGGGCAGTGAGGGGAGATGGGGGGGGGGCGAGCTTGGCTCACCGGGCGGTGAGGAGAGCGGAGCGGGGCAGGTGGGCAGTGGGCCAGGCCTGGGGTCCCACGCGGGACCCAGCGGGGGCTGCGGCCTTGCCCGCTTGTCTGCCTCTAGCCCTCTGGTGGTGGATAAAGCAGACCCTACTTTTTTTTTTTTTTTTTTAACATCTTTATTGGAGTATAATTGCTTTACAATGGTGTGTTAGTTTCTGCTTTATAACAAAGTGAATCAGTTATACATACACATATGTCCCCGTATCTCTTCCCTCTTGCGTCTCCCTCCCTCCCACCCTCCCTATCCCACCCCTCTAGGTGGACACAGAGCACCGAGCTGATCTCCCTGTGCTGTGCGGCTGCTTCCCACTAGCTATCTGTTTTACATTTGGTAGTGTGTATATGTCCATGCCACTCTCTCACTTTGTCCCAGCTTACCCTTCCCCCTCCCCATATCCTCAAGTCCATTCTCTAGTAGGTCTGCGTCTTTATGCCCGTCTTGCCCCTAGGTTCATATCCTTTTTTTTTTTTCTTTTTTAGATTCCATATATATGTGTTAGCGTACGGTATTTGTTTTTCTCTTTCTGACTTACTTCACTCTGTATGACAGACTCTAGGTCCATCCACCTCACTACAAAATAACTCAATTTCGTTTCTTTTTATGGCTGAGTAATATTCCATTGTATATATGTGCCACATTTTCTTTATCCATTCATCTGTCGATGGACACTTAGGTTGCTTCCATGTCCCGGCTATTGCAAATAGAGCTGCAATGAACATTGTGGTACATGACTCTTTTTGACCTATGGTTTTCTCAGGGTGTATGCCCAGTAGTGGGATTGCTGGGTCATATGGTAGTTCTATTTTTAGTTTTTTAAGGACGCTCCATACTGTTCTCCATAGTGACTGTATCAATTTACATTCCCACCAACAGTGCAAGAGGGTTCCCTTTTCTCCACACCCTCTCCAGCATTTATTGTTTGTAGATTTTTTGATGATGGCCATTCTGACTGCAGACCCCACTTTTGATCCTTGGGCAGGAGACCCCAGCAGGAAAGGTGAGGAGGGTTGTGATGAGCAAGCCAGGCTCACCTGGTCATTTATGTGTTCTTTTTTTTTCTTGTTAATATTTATTTATTTATTTGGTTGCACCGGGTCTTAGTTGTGGCAGGTGGGCTCCTTAGTTGCAGCACGTGGGCTCCTTAGTTGTGGCACACAAACTCTTAGTTGCAGCATGCACTGGAGGGGAGGAACAATCTAGTTCCCTGACCAGGGATCGAACCCGGGCCCCCTGCATTGGGAACGCGGAGCCCCATCCACTGTGCCACCAGGGAAGTCCCTCATGTGTGCTTTTTTTAAAAATTTATTTTATTGAAGTATAGTTGATTTACAATGTTGTGTTAATTTCTGCTGTACAGCAAAGTGACTCAGTTATACATATATACATTCTTTTTTTATATTCTTTTCCATGATGGTTTATCACAGGATATTGAATATAGTTCCCTGTGCTGTACAGTAGGACCTTGTTGTTTATCCATCCTATATGTTTAATAGTTTACATCTGCTAATCCCAAACTCCCAGCCCCTCCCCCTTGGCAACCACAAGTCTTTTCTCTATGTCTGTATGTTTCTGTTTTGTAAATAAGTTCACTTGTATCATTTTTTTAGACTCCACATATAAGTGATATCATATGGTATTTGTCTTTCTCTGTCTGACTTACTTCACTTAGTATGATATTCTCTAGGTCCATCCATGTTGCTGCAAATGGCATTATTTCATTCTTTTTTATGGCTGAGTGGTATTCCATTGTATACATGGACCACATCTTCTTTGTCCATTCCTCTGTCCATGGACATTTAGGTTTCTTCCATGTCTTGGTTACGGTGAATAGTGCTGCTGTGAATATTGGGGTGTATGTAATCTTTTCAAATCAGAATTTTCTCAGGGTATATGCCCGGGAGTGGGATTGCTGGATCATATGGTGACTCTTATTTTTAGTTTTTTGAGGAACCTCCATACTGTTCTCCACAGTGGCTGCACCAATTTACATTCCCACCAATAGTGTAGGAGGGTTCCCTTTTCTCCACACTCTCTCCAGCATTTGTTATTTGTAGACTTTTTAATAATGGCCATTCTGACCAGCATGAGGTGATACCTCATTGTAGTTTTGATTTGCATTTCTCTAATAACGAACCACGATGGGCATCTTTTCAAGCCATTCATGTATTCTTTTTGTTGGTGGTTATGTTTTCCCTGGAAGAGTTGAATAATTCAGGCCTGGTGCCAGTGTAACTCGGGACAAAGGGATTAAGCCACACCCAGGAAGGGCACAAAGCCAGCCCGGGAGGCCCACTCGTCCCTGCAGAAGACTGTGGATGGAGAGAGCAGGCAGGGGTGGCCTGATTCCTGCTGGGTCCTTGACCGTGGTCTGGGCTCAGCACTCCGGCCCCATTCTGGGTGAGCTGAGGGTCCCTGCCCTGGGCCCCGGCAGACAGGTTTCTGAGGGCAGAGCACCCGCTCTCCCAGGGCCCCGGGCGGCACGGGGCCCCACCTGGCTGCTCTCAGTAACGCAGGAGCCGGGAGGCCGGCTGCTGCGTCCAGGTGGGAGGGTAAGGGGCCCCAGCGTGGGTGGGGCTGGGAGGCGACCCCCTGAGACGGCCCCTTAGTTGGCTCTGTCTACCCCAAGTCACCAACTTTGTCTCTGCTCCGGGGCTGTTCCCAGACCTCACACGCTTCCCGCGGCCCAGCTCCAAAGCTGGGCTGGCCGCAAGCCCCGACTCCCCGCATCCCCGCATCCCCGCCATCCAGCTCAGGCCCGTCCACTCCCAGGCAGAGCTCCCCCGCCGCAGCCCTGGCAGGCAGCTGCTGCTGAGAACTTGCTCTGGGCTGGACCTCCCCGCACTCACCCCTCCATCCCACCTCGTGTCTAAACCAGGGCCCCGCCTCGTGATGTCCCTGCCCAGCGGCTGTCGGCTCCATCCCTGCCTTCCCCAAGCAGTTCCTCACCGTTCCTGGCCGTTCCTGGGCTTCCTGGCCGTTCTCCCCACCTCTCCCAGCTCTTAGAAGCTCAGGTGTGACTGGGTTCTCTCCTGCTTAAAACCCTTTGCAGGCATCCCTTTGTTTTCGGCCTAAGCCGAGCCTCCAAGCCTGGGCCCGCTCTGTGGAATCCGGCCCTACAAGCAAGTGGGTTCCTCGACTGCCCTCCCCCTCCCCACATGGGCCTCCGTCTGGACCCTCTCTGCTGGCCTGCCCTGTGCTGGATTTTTAGGTGCTCCCTCTGCAGGAACCCTCAGGGACCGAGCCCACCGCGCCCTGCACCTCTTCCTAGCCTCTGCTGCCCACGGTAATTAAGTAATTAAGGGAGCGTGGCTTAGCATCTCCTCTGCTGAAATGTACTGTCTGCAAGGGCAGCGTTGTGTGTCCCGTTGACAGCTCTGGACTGAGGCTCTCCGCGTTTTTGAATAAATGAACAAGGCTCTTAAGCTCCGACACACAAGGGCCCGGCTCCTTAGGGTCTCTGAGCAATTAGAGTACGGCTGGCTGGATGCCCCGGGTAAGGCCATTATGAATCCTGTGACCCTGTCCTAAAGAGGCTTTAGGGGAGGCTGACCCCCCCAAATTCTGTGATATTTTGTGCCCCTACAAGCAGTTCAGGGTTGATCCCAGAAAGGCTTTGCAGCTGGGCCAGGTGGCAGGAAGTTACCCTGTAAACGCTGCCCTGCGTGTTTCCTTCTCAGAAGCCTGCTGCGGACCGTAGTCACCACTGCTCTGCGTGGGGCCCCAGAGAACGCTGTTCTAGTGTGTTTTGTCCCACACACGTTCATGGTTCTCAGAGCTACATCAGCGCGCAGGCACTCCCCCCTTCCCCCGACACGGTCAGAATACGGGGAAGGGAGTCCCAGGGTCCCGGTGCTGGCACTGGCCCTGCCCCTCCCTGACCCTAGCAGGCTCCACTGCCTCTGCCCCCACCAGCCAGTGTCCACGATACAGGGCCGCGTGCAGCACGCCTGGAGCTGGGCGCATGCATGTGGGCTCCTGGTCTCCACGTGTGCACGTGTCAGAGGCTAGGTCCCAGATGGGTGCGTGGTCCTCACCCCGTGAGACCTCCTGCCTGCTGCATCCCCGGAGCCATGTTTATGGGGCCTTTATTGGGCACCAGACACTGTGCTAGGTTCTTAGAGGTATTTTTTTTAATTTACGCCCAAATTGGAACACTGTGCTAGGTTCTTAGAGGTATTTTTTTAAATTTACGCCCAAGTTGGTAACATCCTTTTGATTTTGCAGGCAAGCAAATAGCACAGAAAGGTGAAGAAATTTGCCCTAAATCTCAAAGCTTTGTAAGTGGCAGAACCAGGATTTGAGGCTGGCAGTCTGGCCCCAGATCCCTTTCTCAAAGCCCTGGACTTACACTGTCCTGTTGACCCTGAGGGCTCCGTGGTGCAGACTTGTACTGTGGCCTCTCTAGCCTTTCTCCCCATGCCACTGAGAGGTGACTTTGCAGCCTCCCCTCTTTTATCAGGAAAAAGTGGTCCCGAGCCGAGCCTTCTGGAACTTCCAGGGGAGACCCTTCCAGCTAGCTGAAGAGGGGCCTGCCCAGTCCGTCACGCTTAGGGCTGCGGTGGGGATGGGGCGGAGGGGAGGGCTGTTACAGAGCCTTAGGAGGCCCCAGCTGAGGAACAGGGGTGCTTAGGAGGTAGAGAACACGGGGGCCGCAGCCAGGGTGGGCTCGAGTCCTGGTCCTGCCGCTTTCGCGGAGTGACCCCGAGCAAGGGACTTCACACCTCTGGTCCTGAGTTTCCTGTCTGTACAATGTGGACGTTAATGTGTATCGTGCAGCATTCTTCTGACAAGGAAAGTAAAATAAAACTTGCAAAATGTGAATCCCAGACAAGGTTTACAGTAAGCTTTAAAAGAAGATTGGTTCCTAAATGTTAGTGCTTTTAAGCGGTCCAGGTAGCAGGGTGTTCAGGTCTTGCAGTTGTGCCCAAATACCAGCAGTTTCTTGTGGCTGGAACCCTCCCAGGGAGCCCTCACCACCTCACACAGGGCTCCACTTCAAGCTCTCAGAGCCCCGGTGGGGGCAGGTCCCTACCTTGCCCTCAGCTGATGCCTTTTGGGAAATTACTCAGCAGCAGCTGAGAGCAAAGGACCCAGGGGGCCCTGGGGAGACAGCGAACTGGAGAAGAGGGCATTAAAATAAGAGATAGTGCGGTTTTTTTAATTGAAGTCCAGTTCATTTACAATGTTGTCTTAATTTGCGCTGTACAGCAAAGTGATTCACTTTTTTATATATATACATTCTTTTTCATGTTCTTTTCCACTGTGGTTTATCACAGGATATTGAGTATAGTTCCCTGTGCTCTGCAGTAAGACCTTGTTATTATCCATTCTCTGTGTAATAGTTTGCATCTGCTAACCCCAAACCCCCAGTCCAAGCTTCCCCCACCCCCTCCCCCTTGGCAAACACAAGTCCGTTCTCTATGTCTGTGAGTCTGTTTCTGTTTCATAGATAAGTTCACTTGTGTCATATTTTAGATTCCACATATAAGTGATATCATATTTGTCTTTCTCTGTCTGACTTACTTCACTTAGTATGAGAATCTCTAGGTCCATCCATGTAGCTGCAAATGGCATTATTTCATTCTTTTTTATGGCTGAGTGGTATTCCATTGTATACGTGCACCACATCTTCTTTATAAAATGGGAGATGGTCTTTTACACCTACTGTGCAGGTAATGTTTAAATTCTAGAACTTTCTGGATGAGTGAGGGTGTGGTAAAGTCGGTACAGCGTGTGCCCTTGGGGACACTGTAGGAAGCAGCCTGCAGGGTGGCCCCCAGTGGTCTCTGCTCCTGCTGTTCTCAGCCTGTGTCATCCTTTCCTCTTGCTCCTCTTGGTTCAAAACAACAGAATAAGGCAAGTGTGATTATGTTACAAAAGACTGTGGCTTCCGTCTTACTAGCAGACTGTTATCTTCTCAGATACGTGTTTTGATGAAGCGTCTTGCCGTGCTGGACAGGCCCACGTGGCACGGAAGTAAGGGCCGCCTCTGAGCCACAGCTGGCGGAGCAGTGAGGCCCTCAGTCCAGCAGCCCACAGGGAGCTGAATCCTGACAACAGCCGTGTGAGCTTGGAAGAAAATCCCTCCCCAGTCAGGTCTCAGATGAGACCCCAGCCTTGGCCGGCGCCTTCACTGCAGCCTGTGACACCCCAAAGCAGAGGACACAGCTAAGCTATGCCTGGATCCCCAACCCACAGAAATACTGAGACGGTCTGGTGGGTTATGTTAAGCCTTCGTTTTATGGTAATGTTTCATGCACAGTAGGTAACTGACGCACATGGTTAATTGACATGCTATGTTTAGGAAGCAATTTAGCAAAAGTTGACACGGCCACATGGGTAACTTCAAACCTAGAAATTCATTCTAGAGCCATCGTCCAGCAGAGACTAAATCAGATATGCCCAAAGATGTGCATAAGAGCACTACCTATAATATAAAAAAAATAGGGATAATGGAAATACTGAAAAATAATGACTTAGGAAACTTTGGTATATTCATTTGTTGAATATTGTTCAGTCACTAAAA